>NC_092815.1:33061352-33361352 GCF_023375885.2 Dermacentor andersoni
CCCTTAACAACCGTTTGTTGCCTAGACGGGCTAAACTGTTGTAAGTCCCTGTTGTTAGCTTAAGTACCCAGGATGAAATCACAGTGCTTGGCTCATATTATCAGCGACATGGCACATGACATTTTGGAAGTAACCCTCACCTCACTAGGCGCACAGAGCGGTGGTCTAGATGTCGTTTAATGTAAAGTCCTGTAGACCGCTTGGATATTGGATACGAGTGAGTTGCGTTACACAGGTTACTGAGATAAAGAGAAAAAAGGAAGGTAGTCAAAACAACACACAGGACAAAATGCACCAGTCTACTGAGTATAGGGACATGGTCAGGACTACATCAGTTACAATAAAGCAAGCACTAGCCCAACGCTTTGCTGTTTCAATAGATTTGAATTGAAAGTGTAGTTTTCACAGGCTACTGCCACTCACAAGACGTCACAGCACTTTGATCCGCTATAATGTTCACAATAAAGGGAAAGCCCACCATTTGCCTTCCTTTAAAACCAGATTACTCTTCTCATCTGTGCGGAAAAGGAATCAGGTGACTAGTGCCATAAGTCATCCCTTTTTTATGCGGGAAATGGAATGGAGATTGAACTGTGCAGCGATTCGCTATCCCCTTCCAAACCATTCCCCGCGCCATGAAATTCAATCATTATATCGAAGTAGAGTGCTCGCGGATAGCGAAAAAAAACAATATAAACGAGGAACTTCACTCGCGACGAAATTCTCGCCCAAGTAAGACATTTTCGTGTTACGCGGAAGGCGAGAAAAAGTGGCCACGAGCCAAATAATCTGTTAAGCTTCCGTAAACAAGAGACGGGGACAGGCAGAGGCGAAGGCAAAAACGAGAATGCGTATAACATGTAGCTGGCACTCAAACCGTTCTCACGAGGCAAGGAAGAAGCGCCAACACCGGGAGCGGTGCAACGAAGGGTCTGTCGTTCTTGCTCGAAACTGCGCGGTCGGCAAGTGACTCGGTACAAGGCAAAGCGGGCAAATGAAGTGCGCGGAGAAGCATTTTGGCGCCGCGAGCGACACCTGGACCCCGAGTCTTTCGGGCCCGACGTTGCCGGACGTACCCTTTCTCGCCGCGTGGCTTATGCTCACCCGCTGCCGGACTAAGGAGGCGATCGTGCTTGGAATTCATTTATTCACAGCCGAAGCTGCCGCAGCGCTCCTGCGATCGATTCTTTGCGGCAAGATCAAGGAGCACTGCCAAGGAGAACTCAGCTGAGGGAGCCTGGAAGGACGGCAATTGTTATTACTATCATTGGCCTATCGCTCTCCGTGGTATCTCTGCGATAGGGTGCAGTTACTCTGAGAGAACGCTCCAGAGAGCTAGTAAAAAGAACTCGCAATATAGCCGCGTAGAAGAGCCGTGCTGAGGGAACAGAAGCAGCAGGAACACGCTTCTGAAGGAGAACGCTGGGAGCTCCTCGGTGTGGCTCGTTGCTCAAGCTGCGCAGCTGTCTGGCTTGTTCGATAGAGAATGAAGAACGAGGAGGAGGACATAGCGCTTAAGCAATGTGGCGCCACGCGGTGGGCGTCCCGTGCGCCGCTTGCTATGTAACCACATGGGAAATATGCAATGCGCACATTTCCTGCACTTGCGCGCGGAGACTCGCGCGCACTTGTAAGACATACGCCGTAGTGACCGCTGTATTTGAAATATAGCTTGTCGCTTACGCAACGGTGTTCGCTAAAAGCGTGGCTCGCAGATGTTTTCCAGAGCCGCCGGCTGTCGCTTTTCGTATTCGGAGGGAAAAGAATGAGCCGAGAAAATGACAGTGTCGTTGGGTGTGATGTAAGAAGAATGAAGACGCATAACGTCGATCCCTAGGCGGCTTTGCCTGTTTCGACGTTAAGAGGGAACTATAGAAGTTTGTTGCCATTGCCTTTGAAGAAGTAAGTAACAAAAGGTGGGTATCCGATATAGTAGATTGCATCACTGTCTTTAGATTTGAATGTGCACCAGATATATTACTAATGCCAAGATCTTGATAACAAAGAATAGCCTGCGTTGCAAAATTTACTGCCTCAGCTTTCAGAAAAAGAAAAGTAAAATAAAGTCTGCATCGCTCGCGTTCACTTTCTTTTTGAAGCAGCGGGCATTTGTGCATCGCTGATTCCCAGAATGTAGCGAACCTCCGCATACACTGACCAGTGGCTCCACATTCTACCTCAAACATTTTACTTGTGAGCGTTCTTTCAGTTGGAAATGCAATAGAACAGAAGATTTTCAAATATTACTTTTCGGTATCGCGCTAAAGTCGGTATGATGAGGCGTGCTATGTAGAGAATAAGGAATAAAGAATGCCCTCGGCATACTGACGATGAATGTAGGCTATTCAGAGCTAAGGCAAACGAAAAACGACGCGCTAACTACACTAGCACCTTCCCACTGTAGCCGATGGGCGTGACGGAACAGCGCTGTCGAACAAACCAAATAGAAAGAGAAATGAAATAACTGCCAGGACTTGGCGCTGGCGGCGAAAAGGGCGAAACGCAGGATGAGCGCGACCCAGCAGTCAGACTCGCTCGTCGAACATCCTCGTCTCTTTTCTGCGTCCTGGCCCCTTGCCGAACGAAAGGGCGCGGTGGCGGCGGCGACGAGCACAAAAGAGGAAGACGACGAGCGATTCATCTTGCGCTTTCAAAGAACGTCAAACAACAGAACGCGCCGCCGAAGAAGGCCCATTTATGGACGAGTGCGAGCCACCACCACCGTCGGTCCGAGCGCCAATATCGGAGCAATGCTCCGCAACAGCGATCGTCTGTGACCATCGCTCGCCTGCAACCCTCTTCCCCCGTTTTCTTATCCTCACCCTTTCACAGAGCCTCATGCGTAATCTACTCTCTCCTCACCTTTCTCTCTCCCCGAGAATTCCTTTTCTTGCTGGCGCTGCCTTTTCTACCCTTGTGAGCTTTCCCTCGCCCACCAACATGCTCATTTCGATTCGAAGACGCGCGCACGAGAGCGCAGCACTGCACTGAAGGAAGGACGGCCCGCCCGCGCTGCGGGGCAGAAAGGCAAGCGCATGCGGCCGTCGCGGCGACGATGTTGTGCAGGGCCGACATTTCCGGTGAGAGGAGCGCGCCGATCGCCGCCGCCACAATGACGATTCCCGAGCCATCTCAATATTTCAAAGACGGCCGCAACCCCCCGCCGCTGCTTTTGTGCGCACTTAATGAAAAGGAGCCGTACAGCCCCGTTTTCCTGGAGCATGCTCTCGACTTCGACGACCGTGGCTTGCTTCGAAGCGAGCGCAGAGATGGCGACGCCGTGTTGGGGGGTGGATGGGCGGTGGCCACTCCGTTTTGTTGTGTATAAGGAGTGACGACGCACGGAACGTCGCTGGCGCAGCCGGCTTGTCGCTCAACGAGATGCCAAACACACTGTATGGCTTCTGACGAACGAAGCGTGATGTTTCCAGCTTGATCGTCGCAACCAGCAGAGAGACAACGTAGCGCTAGAAAAGACGAAGAGTAAGGAGGGGCTAAAAACTTGGAGCGGGGATAGCTTGGTGGGGAGGGGGAGGTAGGGTTGTGACATGTAATGATCAGCACTTCTTCGAGCCGGCGGAAGCGGTCGTGTTTTGATGACTTCCAGTCCCTAAATCTTTCTTGCAGCGTGCCTCTGTGAATCAGAATGAAGGAGAGCTCTCTGACGTGTGAAGACTGTACAATGAACGATGGTTCCGTGCAACCTTCGAAGAAATTTTCAGAGAATGAGGAGGAAAGTCGCGAGTGCTTCCAGCCCTAACAGAATCTTCTGGGATCACAGAAAGAACAAAGTTTTCCATGATGGCTTGTAAGATTTGACGACGGGGAGGAAGAGACGAAGACCGAAGGTATAGAAAGGAAGTGATGATAGGAAAAGTAATATGAAAATAATACAACCTTCCTGATTTTAGCGCTGTATTTACTAAGGGTTTACTGTGCGGGCATTCATAGCTGTCAAAGTGAAACAGTCATTCATCAAAGCGTTCTACGATGTCCCCACGGAGGCTGCAAGGCGAAATTTATTGAGTTTATGGAGCTAGCCTATGATTTTATGAAATCATACAGACGTAGCGCTGTTACGAAAAAAAATCAAAGGAATTGTTTGTTTTGGGAAGCTCCTAGTGATTTTCCTGCGGTTCGGATATAGATGCGCGCACACACAGACGCACGGACGCACGCTCTCTCTCTCTCTCTCGCACGCTCACACACGGGTGTGATACAATGGTATATCGAGTTCTCGGCTGTTGCTCTGGAGGGTCATGAAGAAACGAGCTTCGCTACTGCAGCGCTCCAGCGAACTGAATTGTACAGTTTTCTATATAGAGCAGCGAAACGTGACGTGTGCGACTTGCACTTCTCACTGTGGTCTGAATCCGACCTAGTTGGTAAGACAACGTCTTTGAAAACAGCCGTCTGTATTTGTGTTTGCCACTCACTTGTCTCGACTCGGGCGCCGTTCCATTCAAGAATATTGACTTGTAATTATTTACTTATTCTCTGATTTGCCGTGTTATTGCGGCGTAATGTTTATGCACTAACGCATTGAGATATTGAAGTGGCAGAAGGAAAATACAAAACACACACACACGCACGCACGCACGCACAATGCGTAGCCCATGTGCAGACTGTCTCCTTCGAAAATCTCTAGAGCAAACGTCTTTATTTTGGAAACATGAGAGCGCTAAGAAAAAGCGTTGTGTTTATGATGTTTTCTTTTCATCCTGAAATGCTTAGCGTGCCGAGAAATTAGTCTCCCAACGGAAACTGCATATTGGAGCTACTTTCAGGATTCCAGCCTCAAATATGAGTAATATACGTAAGAGACAACATGTTGCATTGCCATTAAAAAGCTGTGCGTACTATTTTAATTCTGTCAATTTCCGCCGTTCTTCCTACAGCCAATTATTCAAGAACTAAATGCATAGCTTCGTGGCATGGTACCCAAGCTACGTTCCACTGTTGTGTGCATTGAGTGTGTGTGTGTAGGGCGCTAAATTCTACAAGTCAGATAAAGACACTTTGAAATCAACCTGACAATGTTTGGCTCTTTTTCTCGAGTGCAAAGCCACCTACTCTTAATGCAGACAAGGAACAATCTGACATTCCGCAGGATTAGTCACAAATTTGGCAGGAAACTGCAGACACATAAAGAAGATCTTGCTTACAGGAATATGAACACAAGTTGCATCCTGAGACAGATTAGTGTAGCCAATTTCTCCACAGTATAAATGGTCTAGGGGCGTGATAATCAACGCCTCGTAACCATGACGCACCTACAGGGACGCAATCACGGCTTCGCCGGGGCCGCGACAGATTTATAGACGGCTGGGCGCGAAAATTCGGTGACGGGATCTCGTCATACGTCATCGACGTAAGCGCCTCAAATAAAGGCCGCAAGATAGCGTCCTTGGATCATCAGGGCCCATAGTCGACCCAATTCTTCCTTCCCTCGTCGCGTCGACTCGCTGGCCAGATTTCGATCGAAATTGTGCGGGCGCCTCGGGATCTGGTGAGGAATGAAGACGGGTTCGGCCAGGCGCGTGGCTCCAGAGGCGGCACTCGGCTCACGCGACTGTCGGGAAGATAAGGATAAGCCGCAGGGAACACGGCGACGGAGAAAATGAACGAAAGAAGAAAGAAAAGGAGGGCGTAGGGATAAATGCACAGAAAAGCGAGGACGGCCTACGCAGGGATCTCACTCTCAAGGTTGCCAAGCCAACTTCCAGGGAAGAAGGCTAGGGATGCATTACGGGATACAATTGCGTGCCAAGTCGCTTCCGGATCAGGCCAAAATCTTCGGGCTGCGCTTTGGAGAGAAAGAGAGTGGTAGATGAAGTGGGCGCTGCCGTGCTCAGCGAGGGCTTGCGAGCAGCCTTTCGGTTCGAGAGGTCGGCCGTCGTCGTTCAGGCGGAGGCGACAATTTGGAAGGGCTGCGGAGGGGCTCACACTCACCGGGATGAAGGCGGCCGCCGAGCCGAGACCTCCTGCAGGGCCGGCACTGCAGTCGCGAAGATGCTACCTCCCCACGCGAAGGTGCGAGAGTTCTTTCGCATCCACGGTGTCAAGGAAAATAGGGAGGTGGTGGTGGGGACGGGGATGGGGGAGAGGGAAAGGAATGAAAGGCAGTAGAGTGCTTGCGAATTGCCAATGCCACAATTTTCGAGGGTGAGCACTGCGAAGCATGTTACGGATAAATCCCGCGATCAGAGCCCTGCCAGTCTGGTCGAATTGTCGGCGGCAGCCAATAGAAAATAGAGCTAGCAACGCCGGAGATCTCTCGATAAACTCACTTCTGGGTCTACTAGCTCTCTGCGTAGACACTTTAATAAGCGCTAGCTGCATTCTCTCGGCATTCCTTATTCGTATGTTATCAGGAGCAATTTCAGATATAACAATACTCTTGCTGTTGTGGAGCCATGACAAAAAAGAAAAGAACGACACAGGCTTAAGAGCACAAAAAAGAAAGAGAAGAAAGAAGAAAAAGAAGAAGAAGAAGGGAGCGCTGTTTTTCTTTACATCACCCGTCCTATCGACAAGTAAGTGGTTACATTAGTCGGACATTTCTTTTGCAGCAGCTTTATCTCTCTGCTTGTTTTTTGAACGGAAGAACAAACGAACTTACTCACTAAAAAGCAAAGCTTTCAAACTCTTTAATATACATAAAAAGATCAGCAGTAAAGTAACAGAAGTAAAAAAAAACGGGATACTGAGAAAGTGAGGGAAGTTGATATATCAAAAGCGTGCACCGTGTAAGCAAATCGAAATCTTACAATAGAAAATCCATCTGAGAGTTGATCCCAGATCAGTTGAGAAGGTAAATAATTCGTTAACGCATTTTATCGCAGTCGTAATCATTGTATGATTACTTCGCAATAAGGTTCGATGATATAGCAGATTTTGCTCAGCACGAGACAACCAGCGGTTCTGAGAACTGTCGTTTCGTTTATTCCTGCTTCCTTCATGCAATTCCAAATTTGTGTCTTCTGGATGGGTGAAGTGCAGTACACGCTTTATTCTTTGCACACGAATCGAACAAGAGGGTGTTTAACTTTCGTAACGTTGTTTACTGAAGAGGAAGCTTTAGCTCGAGGCTTCCTATCTAAACACACTGGAATCGGAAAACTTTTTGTATTGGCAACCACTGCACCGAGTTGAATTAAGTTTCTTGAATTTAAATATAATATAAAATTTATTGACTCTAGAAAGCACCTTTTTATGCCCTCAAATTGTCTGCAAATAGTGTTGATAATTGCAAAATTGCAAAACTGAAATAGCAAGTTCTCACTATCTAACTCAGCGATAAAAAACATTACGGCAGAAATTACATTGGAGTTGTGTAGGTATGCGCAAACATTCTATTACTTTCTCATCTCCATCATGTCCGGTGTCATTATCAATTTTATCAAACTTAATCAGACCAGTATAAACTCTTATCAACCCTTATCAGTCGTCATCAACTTTATCAGACTAGATTCGACAATTTTTAACCCTTTCCGGCTGTTATCAACTTTATGGGACGTAACCAGACCCTCACCAACATTTATCGGTCGTTTTCACGATTCTTTCGCGATTGACCCGATCCTTATCAACCATTATCTGCACTTATCAACATTGTCTGGCGTGATCCAACCCTTATTCATTCTTATCGGTCCTTATCATGCTTCTCGGATTTCATACGATCTTCATAAATTATTATCGGTCCATATCAACTTTATCAGAATTGCTCCGACCATTATAGGCCCTTTTCGTTCCTTAAAACCTAATCGATCCGCGTCTAACCATTATCAACCGTTATGAGACCCATATAACCCCTCACCGCTCCTTATCATCCTTATCAATAATTGACTGCTTATCTCTATGTGTGGCACGACGCGACGCACAAGAGCCCTCAGAGATCGGTGGCATTTCGATAGTTTAAGGAACATCCCACATAATTCGCATCCCGCGACCACAGAAACACCTAGAGATTGTAGCAGGTATGGCATTAAATTTTCGCAAAATCGGAACCTTCATAGAAGCTGTTCTCCTTTGACAATATGTTTTGCACCGCCTGTACAACACATTCATATATTTCAGATATATTCACCTTCTGCAAGCGTGGGTGTTTAGCCCAGTGGATAAGACAATGGACTTTTGAGAGTGAGCTCATATGTTCGAAACTTGCCAACGTTTAACAGCAAAAGCTGTTTAGGTTGGCGATATTGTCCGCTGCCGCTGCCACCGGTGTCCGTCGCAGCTATCGCCAGGTATGAGAAAAAAATAAGGAAAGAGTTACCGCTTCCATCGAACCCGGGCACTCCCGGCGGAAGCCAGCTACTCTACCACTGCGCCACGCCAGCGCTTGCTAGCAGCCGCGGAAACATGCCCTCTACACACGTTTTAGCGCGCGAGCGGTCGCGCGATGGGAGATGCGCGCAGCGTCGATAAGTGAACACCTGGCATTGCAGTTGCATATTATTCTACCAGGCGGCACGCCATGTAGCACTTGCATAGGTAAGCAAAGCGAGAACAAGGTTAAAGCCAAGGTTTCGACAAGTGGACTTGTCTCATCGTCCTCAATTTCCATCTCCCGCCATCACCCAGCTGCATAGGTAGCGGTACAATGTAGATACAGAAGTTTTGAGGAAGGAAAAGATGATAAAGGAGATGCATACAAAAATTCTAGATTGAAAAACATCTATAGCGTACCTGAATAAATCAAGGAAGTTAGGTGACTATTTACCAGCGCCTTTTTCAAAGGGGATGCAAATAAATCATCATCATCAACAACAGCACCCGCAGCATGTTGCCGGAGCGCTTGCTAGCTGCTGCTCAAGCATGCCCTGTATACACACGTCCTAGCGCGCGAGGAGTCACGTGATGTGAGATGCGCGCCGCGTAGCGCTGATAGGTAAACACTTTGCATTGCAGTTCTGTTATATTACTCTCCCCCCCCCCCTTGTCACGACCTGTAGCAGTTGCATGGTATCGTGCCATGTATCAATGGATGTGACAGGTGCACCGCTCGGTTTTGATACCTGTGTTTGCGGTTCGTTACACGTGATGGCTTTTCCTCGCAAGGTACGAACCGGCGAATCGTACGCGAGCGCCTGCACCCAGGCAATGTCGGGCTGAGCAGAAAGCTGCGCTGAAGTTTTGTTGCAGGATTGAGTTCGTTCTCGTGAAAATGAAGCAAAGAGATTTCACCGAGAAGACTCTCTAGTGCGTGAGGCCAAAAATAGAGAGCCTATGGAGCCGCTCCTCCATATTACGCTCCGACTATGCAGCTTGTGTCGCGCAGGCTTGTGACATTTACAGTGGAGCTGCATATGGCCAGAACACCATAAAATTTGCGTGTCCCTACACAAAAGCTATCATCATAAATAACTCATACCCCCGTATGAGTCATAAATAACTCATACCCACAGCCGCGTAAGGCAAAGGCTACAAGAACTATGCAAAGTGAAGTAAACAGTAGTTACGTTCTTTCTAGTCACGCATAAAACATACAGAACGGCATGGTTCGGTTCCACCATGAGGTACGTAATTAAAATTTTAAGGCGACAGCCTTAACTGGCCCATTGCAATGATTTATGGCCAAAAATTGCGTCGTCCGGTCCAATGGTACGAAAACTATGGCTCATACCCAAAAAACGCATCGTCCCCTCCAATGGTACAAAAACTATCATCATCAGCAATGACTTTTAGCCCCGTAAGCAAGGAAAAAAAAGCAATGGCTCATAGCCCCGTAAGGTATATTGCTACTCCCTTTGCGCGGATTAGATGTGATGACACTACCCTTGTGTTAGTTGTCGGCGATTTCAATGTGGATCTGTCGGGACCGAAAATAGAGTGGTTTAGGCGTTTTGTCTTACAGACATATCGCTTGCGATGCCACGCCGATCCGGCCCAACCGACCACCGAGCGGTGTACGTACATCGACTTGACATTAACAAAGAATGTGTTTGCAGTTGCGAGTACACCGATCAGTGTATAACATGACAACAACAAAGCCATAGTAACCGTCGTTACTAAGTGACAGAGAGTGACGCCAATAAAGTCTTTACCACAAGTTCTCTTACCACGATGTTCACAGCTCTTCTGGTCATCCACCTTGGCAGGGTATAATGGCCTTGATCTTTTTTATTTCTTTTCAAATTTATTCTGTCATTTTAAATATTAATTTCTTTATAGCGTGACAGACGAATGTGAAAGACGGTCGGACGTGTTTCCTCGTTGGGTAGGCATAAAAATGCTTACGCATTTGACACAAAATCAAACTTCTCTAAACTACAGCTAATACAACTAAAATAAACAAACTCTAAGTATTACACACCGCTTGAATTATACCATTAATATATGAATGAGACTTTTGCGAAATTCTCGCAAACATTGTAAAATTTTTATGTATGTTATAAATTCACATATCACATTTGTTCACTTGAAATGGTCTGAGAGATGCAGTTTACAGAACTGTGATATGTACTTTTGGTGCAGTGTGGTGGGTTTGTAAACATAGCTTTCCTATTGTTCTTAAACTTACCAAGTTATCGCAGTATTTCTTCAAAAATTGGCGCTAATAACGTGCTTACTGGTAATTTTACCTACTTTACGACTACTTTTCGCTTCTTGTGGGCACCATCAAAGCCCCCTTACAGGCTTCATTGCCTCGTGCGAGCCCTGCTTAGTCCAAGGGAAATCCCTCAATTTCCCGAAAGCGCGCCATATGGCGGCTTCGCCTCAACATGCTTCTATCTACGGCGGTGCACGCTTTACAGGGATATAGTGCAGTGTGTTTAATTCGCGACATTATTGCGCCAATTACGCCCACGCCGTTATTGAACCTACTTTGGGACTAAGTCTCGCCTTTCGTACTATTGAGAACTACATTTTTATATCTCCTGAAATTCGCCAAGATGATCTGAAGACAGATTTCTTTCTTTTCTGAAAGTGGTTGCAAGGTACCCAGATCCCAGATACGCCAAACACGTGTGAAGTCAGCTAGGACCTTATATTCAAAAAGAACATTAATAAACAGCTATGTAATGAGCAAAAATCAGCACGAACACAAAATTGAGAGACAGGGTAGCAACATAAACAATAGGTGACATAATAAAAAAAATCATGACCCATTCCACTCTGCGAAGGTGGATCACCAGCGAAGCTGTTTAGCACATGACACAGAGGTAATATGTAATTTTGAACAAAGGTACCAATACATTTATTGTCTTGATCGATGGCCATCGTGACGATAGGCACGCACATGCATTCTCGTATCACCTCTGTTATTATTATACTAATTCCATCATATTCACGTATAGCACGGACTCCCGAGAAGCAATGCCGCTACGAAGAGGAACGGCAGAAACAGAGTCGAGAATGCAATCGTTGCCGGCCTGCGGCACACACTTCCGATCAAGATCGTGCACAAAACGGCAAGCGCATGCGGGACGTTCGTAGGCGCGTTGCTAACGCTGCCTCCCTATTACGACGAAAGAAGAGAAGTGAAATTCAATATGGAGAACGGCGAATTGTCTTCCTTGTGTGTTTTCTTTTGCATACATTCGCGTGGACGATGGGACCGCCGACTCAAAGCGCCGGACGAAGCTAGACACGCGTGACGTTTTCACAGCACGGCCACCCCAGGAGAGCGGAACGAAAGGGAACTAGATACGCAAGCGCTTGGAACGTGTACAAATAGAGGGCGCTGCGAACTAGACATGGCTAGTGTTCCTGTATATGCTCCCGCAGGGAGCAGAGTTGCGCATAGGTCCGCCGCCGTGATCCAGCTCTGCAGCGAAGCCACTCCTCGCGCGCGCAGGAGCCAAATGCCGCGCGGTGTTCCACCTTATTCTCTAGTGGTCGCGAGCTACAAGCGCCAATTGTTCGCAGGCGCTTAGCAAAGGGCACTTGTTAATACAGGCTACGCTCGAACGAGTCATTCGTGCAGCCGTAGGGGGTGGGCTTCCAACCAACCGAAACTTTGTATGTACCTATGTAAACACGCATTTACAACCACACACGAACGTACAAATATGGGGTGGGACTGCCTTCGATTCCCCAAAATAAAATACTTCCGTGGCTCGAACAGCTCCAAAGTTCGCTCGCAAACGCGCAGTACGTTGCCACAAAAAGCGGTGCAATGATTTTCAGCGTGCATATGAAGTTGTCTTATCATGGTCAGAAAGCAAGAAATGTTTTAAAGAGTGTTTAAAACTTCACACACGTTAGGTGGACACATAGCGCATTTTGGCTGCCGAAACCAGCCGATTAATGACCGTTGCCAAGAGAGCTATCGTGACTGCAGTTATGTCAGTGACCGTTAACAGAGCGCCATTGATCACTATTCCATCGTTCACAACAGCTGCACGTTTTCGATACATGCGGTGCAGACACAGATTTAAGCGCATTTCAAATGTTGACATGTGCACATTTTAAGCAAAGCTTACGTTTATTTACTATTACTATTTAGTAGTTCTTACAATTTAGTAGTCCTTACTATTTAGTAGCAGCAAATCTGCAAATAGAAAAAGATTCAAGATGCAAAAGCTTCTAGCTGCTCCTCTGAACGCACGATCGACGGTCCACTGATTGCAATGGCGATGGTACTGACGGAAACGACGAGTTCGCATGAGTCGGCGATGCGCCCGTAAAGTTGGCTTCGCAGCGGCGCGGATCATTTGACGTCATTTTTCGCGCTCGGCCAATAGCGGTGCGAGCGGCGCCGGAAAAGGTATGCGCAACTCTGCTCCCTGCGGGAGCATATACAGGAACACTAGACATGGCCGATGCAGGTGGGCATTTTGGGCTGAGATCCGATCGCAGTACATATTCTTACCTTTGTGCCTGGAACCCCTTTGGGTACCAGATATGACAAGGGTACTTCAAGGGCGCATTACAGGTCCTGAAGCCCACTACCCGGAGCTCACAGGGGTATGTGCCATTGTGCTTGACCTTTTCTGCGCCATCACCAGGATTGGCCTATATGTTTATTGACGCAGAACAAAATACATGGAACCCTACCCATAAATAGCTTCGCTATAATAGCGGACCTTGAAGACCAGTTAATGACTAGGAGTGAACATTCGACGAAGTGTCATTTACGTCAGAACAGGAGAAACTGTGAGAATACATCAGAGGAGGGAGATAGAAGGAAGGGTAAACAAGAAGCACAAAGCTGATAAGAGAAAGAAGATAACGCGTTGTCAAAGATATGAAAACGGAGAAAGTTACTGTTTTATAGACTTAACATGCTGGAAAGAGGTGAGTGTCTGCTGAAAAGGGCTGGAACATGGAAGGTTCCATGTTCCCTGGTATATTTCCGCGGAACCCGCAGTGAAACAGAAGCTAATGAATCCGAACAAGGAATAATTACATAACTGATATGTATAAAAGGAGGACGTCGGTAGGACTACACCTGCAGCTAAGTGACGGAAGTGTAGGTTGATTATACAGACTTGAAATGTTGGTGCAAGGGGTCAGAGAAAGATGTTCATATATACTCATAAAGTTTTTCTGCACAAGCCTAATTAAAATGATATTTGAATTACTTGTGCCATTGCACACCACTGAGAAATAATTAAGTATCGGGAGACTTATAAATGCAAGCAATTTGAGGAAGGGAAGTGTGGTAGGGATATCTCTTGTAACTCTGTAGGACGGAACTGAGCGCGCGTAGGCCTCGTGATGTTACGAGGTTAGAGTGGGCGGGGAAAGTTGACGTACTACCAAGAAGCACACAAAGACCCCTTATTTCAACAACTCTCGTCAACAGCGTATTGTCAACAGAATAAGCCAATGCGATATTATAGGTTTTACGCGAGTACGAAAAACATCTGGTTTGCGATGAATTCGGGGTGAACCCGTTTGACCAGCAGCATTCCGAGAATGAGGATTGGTCGGACTGCAGAGCGTGCAATGCCTGAGTAGTGTGTACCTCCTGAAATATTATAATTTTGTAGGCGTAAAAAAGAAATGAATACTTCTAGATTGTTGAGAAAACGCCATTTATTTATGAAAACAAGCGAACCTAACATGGAACCGTGAGGCTGACCACTAGAAACCGTATAGACAAAATAAGATTAGACATTGACGCTCAACGAAGCAGGCCATATCGAGGAGATAGCTGCGTAATATAAATATAATAGCCGCTTCTATACCGCAGTGCGCAAACTTCTCGAGCAGCAGAAAATGATCGACTATGTGAAAATCTTTGCTGAGGTCTTTTGCTGAGCGCCCAGCAATGCCAGTAACAAGTGCTCTGAGAAGGACACAAGAATCATTGGTCCACCTGACGCGTGGCCAGCGCTGACGTCGATAAACCCGCCAGCACAGCTGCAGCATCGCTCGTCCAAGGTCACTTCGGAACGTGTCTGTGGTACAAATCAAGATAAAGAAGCCATAGCCACGATAAATACCCTTAAGAATACCCTTAGAGTTCGCACTCCGGCTGCTCACAGTGCACTTCAAATATTGTATGCTCTAAACCTGGTGCTGTCAAGTCTAAAGAAGCAGCATGGCTCCTCCTCTGCTACCCTCCTGTAAAGAAGTCAAAGGAGCTTCGATTCTCCAGTGCGATTCCCGAGGCTTTAAACCCCGCATATCAAATATTTGGCCATTTGTATTTAAGAATCAGTTTCCCATTATTGTCATTTGTGAACCATCCCTTCACAACGCGATACGATTATCTAGCTACGAAGCTTTCAAGTCTGCTACCTGCAACCACCACAGTAAATTCATCGTTTATAGCAGGTGCGAGCTTATCTATATTGAGCATTCAGTAATAATACCTGATGGTAACAACCAATATGTGTACCTGACAGTCAAACGCAATAACCTCACTTTCACACTAGCAGGAGTACATACTTCACTTTCATGTCGTTTTGACACTGCAAGATTAACTGCTCGAATATCAGCGACACCTGGATTATTACCGGCGATTTCAACTCTCGGCACCCACTATGGGGAAACCAGAAGATGGATTGTCGGGGAAGACGTGTTTCCTCCTCGGCGTCAGATCATGAACTGTATTGTGTAAACGACGGCACTCCTGCGTTCCTACGGGAACTGACATAGCAGCTGCCTCGACCTAATATTTATGTCCAGCAGCCTAAGTAACACGGTACAGCGGTTTTCAGACAATGAAACCCATGGAAGTGACCATATTCCCACCTATATAAACATCAAGGGCCTGTGCAAGTCGCAAATCACCGTTTCTTCCCGCATCGACTGGTCAAATAACAGATCACTCAGAAGTGGGGTCAGGAAAATGAAGAAGGTTCTCTTGAAAACCTAGAAAGCATAATCAAAGCGGCTACCAGAGTCCTTCCATTTTTCTGTTCACGAAACGGCTGTTTCTGTCTCACATAGAGCCAGCGTCCACCACTAGAGGCGTAACCGTACATGAGAGGGCATGCGAACGCAGCTACCGGCATGGCTGTGTGTGAGGCGGCTTAAGCATTCTGGCTTTCTAAACTTCCGCAACCGCTGCTTTACTTTCACGTAACTACTTTTATCATTCCACATGCATCAATAACTGCCTGATCGCGCCTTCTGCCATGAAATAAGCGCCCGCAAAAAAGAAGCCGCTGAATACATGCAGCTTGCCGCAGTCTGTCACGAAAAAAAAATACAAATCTGAGACTTGACGTGCCAAAACCACGACATGATTATGACGCACGCTGTAGTACTGGACTCCGGAATACTTTTGATTACCTGGGGTCCTTTAACTGCAGCTAAATCTAAATAAACGGGTGTTTCTGCATTTTTCCGCAATCGAAATGCGGCCGCCGTTGACGTGCGGTCTCAGTCCACATTTCTTTCTCCGCGCCGTTCGTCTGAACGTTTGGATAGGTTACACTTTTTAATATTTGCCTAAATTAAACACCATACATTCTCAACAAAGCGCCAGTGGTGCAACTTGCAAACAGAAACAAACGTCTGGGCCTGTTGTACGGCCCCACTCAGCCATATGTAATCTCTCGGTTGCGCACAGAGCCAGGTTGTTCGCCGAGCACAGCTGTTCGCTTTCTGTTAAACAGCGAGCAGTACATTATCAGGAGATCAAAAACAATGAAATCGTTATTGAAACTGCAGCTTCCATAATAATGACTTCGTTTAATGGTAAAAAAAGGAAACTGAGCTCCTTTGTGCGCTCGATTTCTAGGCAAAGCAACGTAATTTATGAATGAGATTTACACCGGTGTCACACGACCCCTTTCAGTGTAAATCTAAGACAAATCTCTCAACTAAATGTCTTGGGTGCGGCTTTTAGTATAGGATTAAGGTGAATGTGAATCGCAAGGACGTCTACAGTTGAAACTGCATTGTAATTAGGCAATTGTCTTAGCAAGCAGTCGTTCAGAAGCGTCAGTAAGCACAGCAGTTATTCACGTTGCTCGTGGGTTGAACGCAGAAACGACAAGACTAGATAACTTTCTTTTTAATGGGAAACTATTTGCAAGGAATTAAAATATTCTAATGAACGGTCCAGATATCTTTGTCAAAGTCGAAAAATGAAAAAAATACAGTTTTATAATTCAATCAGAAAAATAAATAAAACATGTTGGCGCAAAAACGTCATATGAGCACGTTCATTCATTTATTATGTAAGATAAGTGAAATAGAGACAACACAACGACGTCTGGTCACGAATGCTCCACCATTCACAATGCAAGCGTGCTAACACCATGGCACTGATATGAGAAGCATAACGACTGAACATCAAAACATAAGATATGCATTGGGGCGCAGGAAACACCAGCAAACGAATGGCAATAAATACAGAATGCACAATCGATTGTTTCTATACACAAAAAAGCGTAAAGCAAAAGCATTTCATAACACATGGCAAGTCAACTCTTAAAGGAACACAAGTAGCCACAGTAACAATACAGCAGTTTTTTTCTTAATCAGAGAATTTAAAAAAAATATAATAGATCGGCGCTCCTCAATCGTACCCGACAACTCATCTGGTCGTTTGCATGGGGATCGAACTGTCGATGTTTGGGTTTCGTGAGATACGCTGAAAGGCTTTCAAAAATGCTTGTGACGACGTTAGGCTTCAGCGTCGAGTTTTCACCCTCCAGGGACATGGCATCGCAGTTTATAGCCTTAATATAGGCACTTGTTATGCCCGAGGCGTCGAAGTGTACCGCTCACAAGCACGTATATTTGTATTCAAAGTTAGAACCACCACTTTCTTGCCGTGGTATGGCCCGCTTCTATTTGTCAAGCTGCTCCTGGTCACTCGGTAAACAAAACGACACCTTTTCGGTCGTTCTCTTGTAGACGGAACGGCACCCCGTCACGTAACACATGTTCGCAATCGTCGTCGCACCCCGCCACTTCAGCTAAACAGTCCTGAACTCGAAAAATAGCGCAGCACATGCATGAAACGTACCATAGCTAGTCTCTCACCACGCAAGCGTTTCGGGTAGCGAACAATGCTCTCTGATGCACAATGGCGCCGCGTCGCGGCTGTTTCGAGCAGCGTATGAACCATTCCCATACCTTGATGGTGGAGGTTCGTGACCAGAAAACACGGAAGGACTCTGCTGCTACGCAAAGCACTGCCTGTAATTTTACACCTTCATCGCAGTTCTGCGAATATTCTCACAGTCCCGTAACAATATGAAGCGGCATTGAAGCGGCTCCGAGCAATCCGTCGTCACGCTGAACGACGGTATAGGGGCACAAAATCCATCTACGACTTGAGGGAGGCGAGACGCTTGCAAAAGAAGAGTCAGCATCGAATCAATGCATTCCAGTCTTTAAGATGGAAATGTCTATGCCAGTCGCTTGATTCACACTAGCCTCCATCTCAACTATGGAGAATTGTCTGCGACCTACGAGCATTGCCACAGCAGCGTAGCCCCTTAAACTGCCTTGCTCTCCACCAAGGCCGTCACAATATCGAAGTAGCAGGAGACTTCGGTGCCAGGAGGAAAAAGAAAAGTAGAAGGCAGGGAGGTTAACCGGAACAACGTCCGGTTGGCTACCCTACACCGGGGAAATGGGAGAGGGGGAAGCAGAGATCACAGAGAGAGAGAGGAGGGAAGGAAAGAAGGAAATTGCGGTGAGTTCGCTGACACGTGTGGTCTTACAGAATCGGCCAGAATTGCCGGTAAAGGGTCCGCGTTCAGCGCGAGTATTCTTGAAAACACGCCGATATCAAGAGATTCCCGGATGGACAATCTCTTCTCTGCAGAGGAGCTTCAAGCACCTTTCGCAACATGCAAGCGTTCCTCATCACCTGGACCTGGTGGTGTCACTTACACGGCTCTGTGTAACCTCGGTCAAACAGCTTGGCGGGTCCTTTTAGCTATATACAATGACTTGTGGTACAACGGATTAATTCCTCCCTCGTGGAAGTCCAGCCGGTTTGTTCCTCTGCTCAAACCAGGTAAATCTCCCCTAGACTTGGCCTCCTATAGCCCCATCGCACTTGCCAGCTGTTTTGGAAAGGCGATGGAGAGGATGGTATTTACTCGCCTAGAGTGGTACCTGGAGCTTAACGAGATATGCCCTGATGCTGTCATCGGCTTTCAGCGCGGATGCTCCTCGATAGATAACGTGATTGACCTTGTCTCGTCTACACAGCAACAAAAAAGCCCGAAGAGATTATCTGCGGTTATGTTCTTGGACGTGCAAGGCGCATACGACAATGTATCGCATGAAGCTATTCTGGACGCCTTGGGGAACATTGAACTGAGGGGCCGTGGCTACCGTTTCATTTACAGTTATTTGGGAGGCAGAACATTCTTAGTAGAAACAGAAGCTGGAACAACAACGCACCATTCTAGTTGTCAAAAGAGAGAGATCAAGAGGAAAGGCAGAGAGGTTAACCAGATATTCTAGTTGTCGAGGTTTTCCTCAAGGTGAGGTCCTGAGCTCCACTTTAACGTTGCGCTGATTGACCTTCTTGGTGTACTTCCGCCGCCCGTGCATGTGTTAATATACACAGACGACATCTGCATCTTGGCATCAACGGTGACGCATCTACACGTACGTGTCAGGCTTCAGGGAGCGACTACGCTGACATCAAACTACCGTCAAGGAAGGGGACTAGAGCTGTCATCTGAGAAGTGCTCGCTGGTTGACTTCACGCACAAGGCGATGGGCCCCTGCGTCGTTAAAATCAATGGACACGCTATTAGTTATGAAAAGACTCACCACTTTGTGGGAGCCCTCATATTGCCTACATGAAAAACAAGCTCACCATGATCACCCACGGGCTAAGATTTCTTGTAGCAAAATTGTAAGGTTCATATATACGAGCGATGCTTCAACTTAATACTGCACTTTTCCTTGGCTTCATGCGCTACAGCTTACATGTGCTGGGCAGAACCCGCAGAACAAACGTAAACGTCCTCCTGTCGATTCAAGCTCAAACACTGAGAATATGTCTTGGCCTTCCGAGATGTGTATCTTCAGCAGTGACTGTCGTCATCGCGCGTGGTCACCCACTCACAATTTATAGTCGCATCGATGCCTCAAGAATACACATCAGGCATTTCGCCCGGATTCTATCACACCATCTCACCTCTCTTCCTGCTTCTAGGCCACACTCTGTGTTCAGCGATGTTATTGCTTGACATCATTCAGTGCTTCCCTCGAACTTCACGCGTGCAGCAAGACCACCATTACCATTGTGATGCCTACAATCTACACTACTGCTCCTGCATGACAAACACAGCGGAAGCCTTCACATTTACAAGGATGATTCAGTTTCTTTTGGAAGCTCAGCAGGCGCACTGGTTATTCCTGCGCAGTCCATCACTATAAATTTGAGAAATGGCATTTTATATCACCAATGGCTGCAGAACTCGCCGCCCTCCGTGCTGCTCTAGAATTCGCAACTGAAGAACCGTCACAAACAGGAACCATCTTCTCCGGCTCCATGGCCGCTCTTTAATGCATTATGTTCCCATTTCTTCATTCAACAAATCAACAAATTAACGCTGACATTACACTTCTTCATCACCGCCCAATAAACAAAAAGCACAACATGGTTTATCAGCGGATACTGGATCATAGGAGTATCTACGGAAATGACCGTGCAGATAAGGCCGCTTGTGGCTTGGCGTCGCCGTCACAAATGCTCACTCATTTCGGATCGGAATGACCAGCAGCCCTGCATGCGATAACTGTAAGTGCGAGGAAACAATCGCCCACCTTCTCTGTGAGCTTCTCCGCTTCAGTACACTAAAGAAAGAGCTTCCAAGGTTGTTAGTCTTGACAAACTTGATAGTCTTTGTCAGAGAAGACCGTCTGTGGCCGAGACCGTCCCTGGCCGAGACCATCCTCAGCAGAGAAGGCTTTGGAAGCGTTGTTGCGCTTCTTGCCTGGTCTTAGAGAGAGACTTGAAGCAGTGCCATGGTCTCCTTTCCTTTTCCTCTTTCTTTCACGCTCGTTCTTCCGTTTTTTATAATCTCTTTTCTGTTATCTTTTATTCCCTTTACCCCCTCTACCCCGCACAGGGTAGCCAGCTGTTCTCAAAACTGGCTAACCATCCTGTCTTTCCGTCTATTCCTGATTCCTCCTTCCTTTTGCTGAGGTTGCAGTACACAGCATCAACTTGCCCCCTTTGCGTGACGAAGGTGAAAACCTGCATCATAAAGGTGATAAGGTTGGTGGTCACTTCGCTTAGCAGCCGGAAAGAATTGCATGGTGATATGGAACAGTAGCATTTTCACACTGAATAATAATAATAGTAATAATAATAATAATAATAATAATAATAATAATAATAATAATAATAATAATAATAATATTTATTGCCACTTTGTAGAGGATACAGAGAGGTTCAGGCCCGTCAAAGCCAACAGGAGGCTTGAAGGACTGGGCCCGGCAGTTTGCGGCAGAGGTTACAAAATGGCAACAACAAGCAAAACATTGAAAGGAACAATAGGTTCAGCTGAAGAAAAGAAAAACAAGGCAATCACAGTACCAAGGACATCCGTACTAACTCCAAGGAAGCAAAGCTTATAATACATAATCTCATACGTCTAAGCATCAACTGCAAAAGAACAAAAGAATCAACTCAATGTTCTCAAGTGGGTTTTTAGGTTCCGCATAGAGTTTATAGCAAAAAGTTCTTCTGGTAGCCCATTAAAAATGTCCGGCACATAAGCACACCGTCGTGCCTTTCCATACCTTGTTACACTCCGTTGTACTACATATCGAATGGTATTTCGCAACTTCCGGTTAGGATCATATTTAATTAAAAATTCTGAATTCCAAAAGTGGCGATGAACAACTGTTTGTACAAAAAGAGAACGGAATGAAGGAAGACGCAAGAAGCTGAAAATGTCGGCCCCGGAAGGGATATGACAATTATATGCAATGCTCTTTGACATGTTTTTTAAGATGCTATCAATTCGGCAATGCCAACGGGAAGGACATGACGCAAATAAGGTAATTCCGTATCTAAGAACACTATACGCAAGTCCATAAATTACAGTTTTTTTTACATACATTGGAGCCAAAGATCTGATATTAAAGAGTAACCATGAAACCTTCCGCAGCCTGGTACAAACGTAAGCCAAGTGATCATGCCATGATAAACTGCTATCGAAAATCACCCCGAGGTATTTGAACGAATTTACATATTCAACGGGTTCGCAACGACAAGAGAGAGAATCATGATCATGTAAAAACACTTGTTTGTCTATAAGGGCTGTCTTTAGCGGATTTCTGAAACATATTATTTTGGTTTTCTGTGTGTTAACTGAAATTCCGTTATCAGCGAACCATTTCATTACATGAATCACGTTTTCCTGCAACGTATTAACTGCAGTCTCGTAGTTTATATGTCTTGTGAGCAAAACAGTGTCTTCTGCGTACTGAAATATGGAACACTTGGAAGTTATTAAGCTCAAGTCATTTGTGAATATATTAAAGAGTAGTGGGGACAGAATGGATCCTTGTGGTACACCAGCCTTCACAGGCAGCTTGCTACTATATTCTGATTGGTTGTTTAAACTAACAATTTGAGAACGACCACTCAAAAAATTCTTGAGAATGGCATAAAAGGGACCTCGAAAGCCTAGTAAGTACAGTTTTTCTAAAAGAATAGTATGGTTAACAGTATCAAAAGCTTTCTTTACGTCTAGAAAGAGGGCGCAGCTAAACGAGTTTTCCTCAAATGCTGCGTACAATTGGTCTGCAAATTCCTCTAGAAGATGTATGGTGCCCCTTCCTGGGATAAAACCATATTGACAGTTTGAAAGGACAGCAAATTTGTTTAAGAAGGACATCATGCGTTCAAATAGAAATTTCTCCAGTATTTGGGAAAGGATCGGCAAAACAGAGATCGGTCGATAGTTCTCAACTGCGTTCTTTTGACCTCCCTTGAACAGTGGTCTTACAATAGCGGTCTTCAGCTTTTCTGGCAAGACGGCATGTTCTAAGAAGTCGTTAAACAGAAAGAGCATAATGTCCGAAAGAGCGTCAAAATTTCGTTGCAATAGTGCTGCCGATATGCCATCTATTCCAGCAGCCTTACTCCGCTTGAAGCTAAACACTAATCTGGCAAGATCTTCCTTTGATAACTGAGGAAGATATGCAGAAGCTGACAAAGATTCTTTTAAAGTGCATTTAACGCCTTGTCGAGCTGCTGCCGTTTCTGCTGCGAGCGTGAAATACTTATTGAAAGTATCAGCTTTTGAGACAGGCTCTTCTACTGAAATATTAAAACTAGGCGCATTCCCGTCTTGCCCACGAAGATGGTTAATCAGAGACCACATCTTTGCAGGATTTTTAAATGCTCGTTTGAATTGCTGTTGAAAGTACAGGCGTCGAGCTGATCGAATAAGTGCTACAACTTTGTTTCTGGCGGCTCTGTAATCTGAGCGAAGGTCTGCGTTTTTAGGAGCCTGCTTGGAACGTCTCCAAAGCCAGTCTCTGTTCGCGATGGCCCGTAAAATTTCAGGACTAAGCCAATCATGATTCCGCCTTTTTTTACGCGTAATTTGTCGCGTACAAGTATTTTTGAGCTCATCTAGTTTACGGCACATCTTTAAGTAAACCACCTCTGCTGAATCGTCCGCAATTAAACTTGTCCAGTGAAAAGATGCCACTAATGCATCCAACTTTCTTTCATCTGTTATTAACACGGGTATCTTATTAACATCACTGAAACTTGATGAAACAGTTCCAGACTGAGGAGAAAAACGACAGGCGGTTAAATAATGATCAGCCAGTCGCTGAGAAATGACACATGAGGTCAAGGTGTGATTCGGCGCACGAACAGCAATGTGGTCAAGACATGACTTAACTTGACGACCGCACAAGAAATCTTCACGCGTGGGGGCCGTGATTGTGTTTTCTATTCCATAGGCTGAAAGTGAGGATAGGTAATCTGAAATAGAAATTTTGTTTGAGCTCAAGATATCAATGTTCAAATCCCCTGTTAGGCAGAACAACTCAGCATCTTTGTACCTGAGAAGTATTTCCTCGAGTTCCATTACAAATCTTGTCATGCTACCAGATGGTGGCCTGTATACCGCGAGTAATGTGAAAGCGGCGTGTAATAAATTCACGTTTAGAGCCAAACATTCCGCATGCATAAATGTAATGTCAACAGATGAAACATCGTATTTTTCACTCACAAAGACCGCGATCCCTCCTCCACGGCGTGCCGGGCGTACAATAAAACTGGCACGATAACCGTTCACTGTGAACGTATCTAGGCAGGACTCTGGTGCATTTATCTCGGTGAGAACAAATATATCCACAAAACCCGCCGAGTCTTCTGCTAAAATCTTGAATTGTTCCCAATATTTGCGGAGACTACGAATATTCAAGTTTATCAACGTGAATTCATGATTTTTGTTTCGGCCAAAGTTTGCTTTAAACGTGGCAAAATCTGGAAATTCTTGAGTACTAAGTAATGATCGGTCGGTCATTTTATCCTATCGATGTCCGTGTCGCAAGTAATTCGAATGAGTGTTGCGGCTTCGTCTTTCTTTGCGAAGATTTTGCCGCCCCTTACCCATATGAATTTGTAGCCTGCTTTCTTTCCTGTGATCCTTGCTAACCAAAATAACCTTCTGTTGAACTGCGACAAATTTTCATTGAAATACAGCTGGTCCAATGATTCAGATTCACAAAGGCTCTGTAGCTTGCCTCGCGCTGCGTACCAGCGCTCCCGAACAGCAATTGAAGCGAATCGCACCAAGATTGGTGGAGATGGCTTCTTGCTTGGAAGACGGTGTATAGCCACCACTTCTCCATTACGAGGCTTCTCTAGCTCGAGTTTCTCGGCCAGCTCATCAAGGAATTCAGTCAGGTTTTCATCTGTTCTCGATTTCAAGCCATGAATTTCTATGTTGGCGTTCCTGCTATGTTGTTCGGAATCATTAAGGCCCTGCTGCAGTTGATGAATCAATGATTCTTGGGCGAGCACTTTTTCTTGTAGTTGCTGCACTTCTTTCCTGCAAGCCGAGACTTCCTCTTTATCAGCTTTAAGTTGTACGACCGCATCATCGTATTGTGCAGATAGGAACTTCACGGATTCCTCTACGACATTAACCGCTGTACAAAGCCTTGTGAATTCTGTCTTTAACAGAAGCAGGGAATCCACCTTCGCGTGGAGCTCTGGCAGAGATTCCACATTTCGATTGATGACCTTTATCTCTGCTAAAAGTGCTGCTAGCGCATCGGAGTTATCCGTAGGTTGTGGCACCTGTTGCGAACTGGAGCCAGTACGTTTTTGTTGGTACGGCAGGTTTTGCACACCCAGACTTCTCGTTTTTGTGGTCCCATCGTATTGAACGTGTTTGGAGCAATGCCAGAGCAGTTCTGCCCCAAATGGTACGGTTCTTTGCAATCCAGACATCTAATATAACGGCCATCGTCGGGCAACGCCTTCTGACACACAATACATTCATCACCGTCACCCATAACAGTGCAACAATACACACTAACACTCGGCAGTCAGCAGTCGGCGGCAAAAAAGAAAAAAGAACTAGGAAACTAAAAGCAAGGTACAGAAAAGCACTCTACCTGTGTAGAAAATAAACGTCAGGCTGTGGCAAAATCTGCCGCCGACTGCAGAAGGCCGGGAATTCGTGCAGTCTTTTAAAGGCAGCGCCGAGACGAAACAGGAGCCCTCTGGTGTTCTGGCTGGTCGAAGGGGAGGCGATCTTCCTTGTAGCGGCTTGAGAATCGTCGCGTGAAGATCTTTCGGTTATCACTCTTGGTTGCCGACAGACGATCGTTAGATGACCCGGGCTGTACTACGCATGCTCCTTGTCTGCATTCCCTGTGTAGAAAATAAACGTCAGGCTGTGGCAAAATCTGCCGCCGACTGCAGAAGGCCGGGAATTCGTGCAGTCTTTTAAAGGCAGCGCCGAGACGAAACAGGAGCCCTCTGGTGTTCTGGCTGGTCGAAGGGGAGGCGATCTTCCTTGTAGCGGCTTGAGAATCGTCGCGTGAAGATCTTTCGGTTATCACTCTTGGTTGCCGACAGACGATCGTTAGATGACCCGGGCTGTACTACGCATGCTCCTTGTCTGCATTCCCTGTGTAGAAAATAAACGTCAGGCTGTGGCAAAATCTGCCGCCGACTGCAGAAGGCCGGGAATTCGTGCAGTCTTTTAAAGGCAGCGCCGAGACGAAACAGGAGCCCTCTGGTGTTCTGGCTGGTCGAAGGGGAGGCGATCTTCCTTGTAGCGGCTTGAGAATCGTCGCGTGAAGATCTTTCGGTTATCACTCTTGGTTGCCGACAGACGATCGTTAGATGACCCGGGCTGTACTACGCATGCTCCTTGTCTGCATTCCCTGTGTAGAAAATAAACGTCAGGCTGTGGCAAAATCTGCCGCCGACTGCAGAAGGCCGGGAATTCGTGCAGTCTTTTAAAGGCAGCGCCGAGACGAAACAGGAGCCCTCTGGTGTTCTGGCTGGTCGAAGGGGAGGCGATCTTCCTTGTAGCGGCTTGAGAATCGTCGCGTGAAGATCTTTCGGTTATCACTCTTGGTTGCCGACAGACGATCGTTAGATGACCCGGGCTGTACTACGCATGCTCCTTGTCTGCATTCCCTGTGTAGAAAATAAACGTCAGGCTGTGGCAAAATCTGCCGCCGACTGCAGAAGGCCGGGAATTCGTGCAGTCTTTTAAAGGCAGCGCCGAGACGAAACAGGAGCCCTCTGGTGTTCTGGCTGGTCGAAGGGGAGGCGATCTTCCTTGTAGCGGCTTGAGAATCGTCGCGTGAAGATCTTTCGGTTATCACTCTTGGTTGCCGACAGACGATCGTTAGATGACCCGGGCTGTACTACGCATGCTCCTTGTCTGCATTCCCTGTGTAGAAAATAAACGTCAGGCTGTGGCAAAATCTGCCGCCGACTGCAGAAGGCCGGGAATTCGTGCAGTCTTTTAAAGGCAGCGCCGAGACGAAACAGGAGCCCTCTGGTGTTCTGGCTGGTCGAAGGGGAGGCGATCTTCCTTGTAGCGGCTTGAGAATCGTCGCGTGAAGATCTTTCGGTTATCACTCTTGGTTGCCGACAGACGATCGTTAGATGACCCGGGCTGTACTACGCATGCTCCTTGTCTGCATTCCCTGTGTAGAAAATAAACGTCAGGCTGTGGCAAAATCTGCCGCCGACTGCTAATAATAATAATAATAATAATAATAATAATAATAATAATAATAATAATAACAATAAACATGAAATGCTTCATGTCAGGTAGGATAGAGGGAGAAATTCTATAACAAAGGTGGGATCGAACTTACCCGCAAACAAATGTGATGCCTTTTGGACCGCGTGCTTAATAATTATAGCAGAATCCAATGTACAGGGAAGTTAAGTGCGCTAGACAGAACAATAAGATAAAGGTATAAATAAGAAAAATAAACGAGGAGGAAGGCGGGAAGACGAGTTATTTATACAACATAGTTATCTATACCTGCATAAAACAAAGGAAAGCTCTGTAATATGCCTATGTAGGCAAAATACGTGTTGCGTATTTTTTCAAGTCTGGCCATAGGATAGTGACTTCTGCAACAAGGTCGCATGAATAAGAAAGAATCAGGTCTTTCAAAGCCACAATGGGCTAGGCTGGCGGTGCCTGACATACTCGTAGAAAAATTATATTTGAGAGTTATACTGCAAATATAGTGCCAGTCTCAGAAATAGTTTGGATCCAGCATCAAAAAGTGATGCGAATCAGCGGCAAAGCAATTGCTAGGAGCAAGAAGATATACGAAACATTAGGGCCGGGTTCTGTGCGTGGTAAGAAAGCAGGATGTGAGTGTAACAAAATATGCGTAGGAGTTCATTGGTGGGCATGGAGATTTTCGGCACGGAATTTAATGGGATAATCAAATCCGTAGCATGTTTATGCTACGGATTTATGCGCTCATTGATGTCTTAAGCTCACGCGCAGCCACGTAAAAGAAACGTGCCCCTTGCCGCCGACAGAAGTGCTCTGGAGCAAGTACGGTATCTTCAGATTGACTACAGTAAATAGGTCTCCTTCACACATGGAGTATACTTCGAGCGAAATTTTAGAAACGACTATTCCGTTTTCATTCCCGCGTTGTCGTTTAAATCTTCCACACGTGAACTCATCATCCACAATACTTGCAATATACAAATTTGAGCCCTTCGCTTCTCCTTTTTCTCATACATCAGAATATTTATGTATTATTTACTCAGTACCTAATGTTCAATAACTACAGGGGAGGAGCATCACTGGCACTATCGGCAACAATCGCTGTTTTCTTTTTATGTATAGTTACATGCAATTAGCGTGCGCGACGGCATGAAAGCAAGTTGCGCAATAATAGTGCGTCTTTCATGGAATCAAGCAGTCAGGACTCTCCGAACAGCGTGCGCCGTAAAGGCATGCTGATAAACAATCTCTAATAGAATTTCGCATAAAGCGTGGGGATTGTGAACATGCACAGTGTTTTCTGGTAACGTGCGCTATACAGCACCCTTCACTGTCTGTTTGTCTTATCAACGGCTTGGTCAGGAAAGGCGCCAAAGCTTCCTGCCCTTGTTTTCCTTAACCGGTTTTCGTATATGCCAGCATACCCCTTTCTACCTTTGTGAAAGTTGCTGAAATAATAGAATGCTCGTGTAAGCCACGTTATGAATACGAAATGCAGTGTTTACTAGTGTTCATCCATCGCAGTTATTAGGGAACACCTTTACCGACTTCTCTTCCCGTAGCGCCTGTGATTAGCACATCCACTACATGGCTGCTGCGTTTCGTGTGGTGCACCGGCCTATATGACTGCTGGTCATGAAAGGTACGATGAAAATCATTGCGTGTGCATCCGTGCGGGCTGGAAACTTTCCTCTTTCTCGCATTTCAGTCCCCGGGCCATTACCTTTTCATCAGTGCAGGGTAGCCAATTGGGCTCAGCCTGGCTAACTTCCTTGCCTTTTCCTTATCATTACTGTCTGCCTTTTTTCCCTTTGATTGCTGAGAAGTCGATTTTCTACTGTCCCTCACTGCATGACTGAGACCCGTATTTCATCGCGGAAGCCGAGAGTATATAACTCCGAGAGTATAACTCAAGATGGCCCTGGACACCACGCTCGGGCAGTTTGCATTTCACAAAAAGTCGCTAGAGGAAAAATGTGCATTACAGTAGTAATCAAGAATCAGAATGGCTTCAGCAACTTGGAACAAGACACTGATGATGCGGAACTTACGCTGGTATTGGATGGTAGTGTGTTGTGCGCGATGTGAATTAAAAAAAAAAAAAGACACTGCTGTTTTAATTTTCGTTTAATTTGTTACTCATTTCCAATCCATGTTACTTTCACTTTAATGTCTTCATTTTATGAGTAGTTTAATACAGCTGTTCCTGTCCTTTATCCCTAACTTAAATATTTTTGATCATTTAGTCGATTTAGTTTGACTGAATTACGCATGTGAGCACAGGTTGTCTGAACTGCGCATTGTTTTTTTTCTTAATCTTCATTATTGCCTTTTACTCTTCTCAGAGCATTTGTTTCCTTGTATTTCTTCCTGCCACCAGATTAGTACCTTAAGTGCTCCCTGCTCCCTTGCAATTGGGCTAGTGAAATAGTTTGACGATCAGAATCGCCTTCTTCAGGATAGAACTGTTGACTGGGTGTCTGCAATTAGTGGTCAAAAACTTACGGCTTTCGGGGCCTTATGTATTTTTCACACGTGGTGTAGCTTTCCTTCTGACGATGCGCATTTTTCATCAGCTTGTAGCTGTTACCGGTTTGTCTCGCGGCGCAAGACGTGCCTTCTGTATTCAAAAATTGAATAATGTTGTGGCAGATTCTGTAAAGAATGAGCCTTGTCTAACCATGTGGTCTTGTCCAAGCAGTGAGATACAAAATAAGGGATAAGATGGAGACATTAGCCTGGCTGATCGCCTACCACGTTACTCCTAGTGCTGGGCTGGGCGATATTTATTGTATACAAGAGCGTGGTAAGGAGGAGGGGGGGTGCACTGGGCATGTACTTTAATACATAGGCGCCTGATGTATATTACCAGTTCTTCCTTTGTGCGTGGTGCCTTCAGGAACTGAAGGGCCGCTTATGAGTCTAAGATGACCCAAGGTCAGCTCTCCGGTCTAATATTGTAAACAAATGCTGTCCGCACTGCAGTTTGCTACCTTGTTATAGCTGAAGTCTTGTAGCTGAGAGTAGCAATAATGATATTATTGGTATTATTTGAGGCCCCACATACACCGGACAGGAAAGGGAAAGCGAGCAGCAGGCGTGCAAGTGCCACGGGAAGGGGCACGTCTGGCTGGCCTTCAGAATGGATGCGCAAACAGAAACATAGAAATGGAAGATAGGAAGAACAGAGGTAAAGCAGAGAGAAAGAGCTAGATGAGAAATCTCAAACAATAAAACATAACTAATCTCGCACGCAGTACAGGTCACTGCAGGTAACGCTACTAAAGGAAAATTGAAATAGAAAAAATGGCGTCTGAGGTCTTCTCATTTCAAAAAGAAAGAAGTAAGCTACAAATGTGAATCTTCGTTAGGTATTTCTAGAAAAGGAAGAAAAGTGCGATGACTTTTATCGCGTCATGACGCACAACCAGTGGGGTACGAAGATTCATCCACTGTCATGCACCGCAGTAAAAGGAGATGATAGTCCCTCACTAGAGACGTGCGTTGCGCAATGAAGGCGGTATATGCACTCTAATATCAGGTACTGAAGTTTCTCTCAGCAACCGTAAGACGCACACGACAGACTGTCCGCACATCCTTGTTATTATAAGCGTTAACACACAGCCAACGCTTAGATTGATTAGTTGGGCTTTAGCGCTACGCGGTAAGCATCGACAGCGAACACAGGGAGGAAAAGTTCGAAAGATATCACTGGCAGACGGAATCCATACACTACTGGCAGATGATGTGAGTGAGACAGACCTATCAGTGTAGTTTATGATAGCCAGCCTTGTAGCAGGTGTTACGCTCAAGAGCAATGTATGTTAGCGATGGCTCAGGAGCATTTTTCTTGCTCTTGATTCCAGGCACTTACCCGATGATTAACCCCAAAGGAAGCGTCCATTGTGGTTCCGTCACTACAGAAATGATCTGATATAGTTCGCCAAGAGCAAGACATCTGTGCCGCAGGGCCACTGCTGGAGGAAAGCTTATTGACCTAGCACTGCGGCAACAAAGCTCGCGTCAGCGCTTGAAGAACTGCTACACAAGCATTGAAACTGAAAGATATCTGCTCTCTGCGAGGTTTCCTACAGTTGATGTGTTTTCCAGTTGCCTAGAAACGCCACCAAGGCTACTGCATGTTTGCCAGTAAGTGCATTTATGATAGATTGGGAAACGTCTAAGTTTTATGGAATTTTAAAAAATTGTCTGTTGCAGACAACATAATTCTAGTCCTTAAGCTGGATTGTTCAGGGAGGTGGACTTTGCTTGCAGAAAACATCGAAAAAGTTTGCTAATTACCTTAATAAATAATTACGTTCGGACACATATTGCAATTTACGAATTGTAGCCGATGAGTTTGTTAAGAGAATCGACTTGGAAAGAATTTTCAGAATGACACCAGTTTGGAGATATGCGCTGTCAAACTCGCCGCAAAAATGCGCTGCTGGCCTACCTATTTTTTTAGCAAGCACTCTTTTATGCATATAAGCACAAAATAACTCGAACCCCCCCATGTATTCCCTGCAATACCTTGGGAAATATTATCTCGAAACTGGTGTAATTCTGGAAATTCATTTGGAGTGAAGGCGTCTTGGAAACTCGCCGGCTACAATTCATGAATGGCAATATGTGCCGTAAAGTAACTAAGAAGCTAATTATTCAGTTTTGTTATTACATCAGCATGTATTTCGATTTATTACGTTAGTTATGTCCGCCTCTTGAAACAATCCAGCTCAGCGAGAAGAATTATATGCTACCTGCCGCAGGTGAATTTTAAAAATTCTGGAAAGCTTAAATATAATCATCCTGTACACGGCGCAGTCGAGCATTCATGGAGCAGCCACCAGTGTTGGCTGATATATTTTTGTGCGTTAGGCTGTCATCCGGCATCGATCCTTGAATTAAACAAAGTCGTGACACACCATGTGCAGCATGAAATTTTAGAAAAAGCGATGATTAGGTCCGTGAGTCCAGTTTCACGTGTCTTGTGACAGGTTGCAGTGAAGAGTCAGATGGAGTAGTCGACGTCTACGGGCTGTTTAGAAAAGCTTCTTGTGGGCGAATTGGTGTATGGCTTAATTAGGCTCTATCTCGCTTTTTTTTTTCTTGTGTTCGTTATATTGTACGCGCCATTCTTCCTAACATAGTCTACAGGCGGCTTCCTGCGTGTGGTATGCCTACAGGAGGTCGTGCAGATATGTATTCCGTGGAGAAGCAAGCGCTTTCAGAGCAGAGCCTCTCCTTTACTCCCTTTGCATTATTGGGCTTTTACATCACAGAACTTACAAATAGATGATATCCGACATCAGGGAAGTACACCACCAAGCCCTGGAAACAGGGCGCAGCATCGTCGTTCAGTGGATTCCTGCTCACTGTGGCATCGTCGACAACGACTTTGAGGACAGGGCTGCCTGGCCTACCGACGAACACACCAAGACGGGTTCAAAACATTTGGCGAGGACGGACACTACCAGGAAACTTCACCTGCTTGCACGCAAAAAGTCACAAGCTTCCTGGAGTTCAAGTGCCTTCAATTGCCGATTGCATAAGCTGGACCCTTTGCTACGGCTACAACTGCCAACTAGCCTTTAACGCCGCGAAACAACCTTGCTGTGCCGCTTGTGGCTGGGAGTGGCGTTCACGAACGCTTACTCCTATCGTATAAGAATGGCCGAGAGGCCTATGTGTGACTCCTGTAGGTGCGAGGAAACCATTGAGCACTTATTGTGTACCTGTCCTCACTCCGACGTACAACGTCTCTTTCTCAGGAAAACCTTTAAACTGACTTGAATGTAGGACATTTTCCGAGTCAAATAGACGCGGACTGTGGTTAAGCTCGTCACTTGAAGTGCAGTTGAAGTGCAGCGCTTTAAGAGACCACTTATGGTGTGCCTGCGCATACTCCCACGTGTACTCAGTGCTCAATCACTCTATCTTTTCCTCTCTCTATTCCCTCTTTTCCTCAACCCCAGTGTAGGGTAGCAAACCGTGCGCTCGTAGTTGACCTCCCTGCATTTCCTCTCCTTCCTCTCCCTCTCTTTGGCCTCTTTTCTTTACCCCATTAACATCCGCTGTCAGCGCAACGGGAGACGCTGTCCTTATGAATGAACAGCCGATACCTCAGCCAGAGAATCATGTGACGTAGCCAAACACTTTTTACTGTTCGGGCAGGGGGGGGGGGGGGAGGGGTTGGAACACAAAAATCCTTCGTGTTCTAAGTATCATCAAAAAAAAAAAAAAGTGGTCGTCGTCACCGACTTTTGTGCCAAGCTTGACAAAAAAGAAAAGTTGCGAAGGATTACACTAGAGGGCAACTTCATCCCTAAGAAGGCGAGCAGAAATCGGACACACGATTGCTTATGCGCTACGTACGCCTACGAATATCCCTGACTTTAGGTTGTAAAAAAGTGAATCAGACATGGACGACGAAGAAAGAGCCAAGAAAGATGCAAGAATAAGCGCTACAAGTAAGAATTTGCATAATATAGGCATCCCCTTTTCTGTATCTCGCTTTATCTCAAAGCAATGTAATTTTCTGTCAAAGAACAGTAAATCTGCGCATATTTGCTTCGCAGATTTACCGTGTTTTCTTTCGCCTTGCTTTCATTCTAAAGAAAACCCTGACTACTGCACACCTGAAGCTTTGAGGGCCACCTACCATCGTACTGAATATGACACGTTATTACCGTAAACGTCACGCCAGTATGGTGGCGCAGAGCTACACTCACAAGCCCTCATTTTTCTGCGTTTGTGTAGCAAATCAGGAACCGCTGCTCGAATGTCCAGTTTCCTCGGGGCTAGCGATATTGTCGATGACGGATGCCTGTCAGTAATTCCCGCAAGGTGACCCATCGATTACGGAGATAACGATAGAAAATGTAGCAACGTTTCAGGTAAAAAAGCAAGCTCGCCCTCGCACCCATCGAAAAACAATTTAGTTCCATCAACAGCGCCAAGAAGCGACCGACAAAAAGGTCGAACGAGAATCTGATCAAGCAAAAGCTCCTGTCATTCCATCGAGGCGAGACCAGTGGCAAACTGAGCTTTCCCCGCGAGGCTGCCGAAGGTCTGGGGGCACGCGAGTCTGCTTCTGGCCCCCACCAAAAAGCTGCACGACCAGCACAACGCTAACGGCATCTTAAAGGAGATATACGAGCGACTAAACAGATTGCGCGTGGCATCCCCCTCCCCCCCTTTTTTCGACAGCACCGCAGTGTTCCCTCAGCTCTTGGCTTCCGTTTCACTTGGCTGTTTCGAAGGGGAAAAATAAAGACAGAGAGAGATAGCGGACAGTGTTGCAAATTTCTAAACAAGGGAGCGTCGCGCCTTGCCCCTTTTCGCGGTGGTCACGCGTGGTCTTTCCTTACTGCGTTCTCATGTCCCTCTTTTTGTCATGTGCCCGAGCAGACAAAAAGAAACCCTGATCACTCTTTGTCTGCTGTTATTTCTCAGCGCGAAAGAAACACGAGAACAGCAATAACCGTGTAACCGGTGTGGAGCCGTAAAGGATTTTGTGAGCGCGGCGGGCGACAGAAAGAGACGCCGAGGATCGCGGTAAGAGAGAAGGGCTTCCCCAGAAGGGAGCGAAGAGGAGGAGGGGTGGCAAAGTACGTCAGAGCAAAGACAGTGGAAGAAGGGAGGTGGTGGTTGACGGCAGTGTGCGATAGCGAGGAAGACGAGCGAGCTCATGGGGAAGGAGGTGAGGTTGCGGGGAGGGGGATGTGCTTGGAAAGAGAAGGAAGCGCTGCACCCAAAATGGGTAATGCGAGTGTTATTGATGACGTTTCCCAGGGCCCAGCTCAAAGCAGATAAACGAAATTTATCACCCAGCGCGCGTCAGGAAAGCGGAGGGGAACAGTGAGAGTCACGGAGAGGACGCGGGAGGAGATGGTGCGGCCGCGATGGCGGGACGAACGACGACGACGTGCAGGGTACGTGGTGTAAGGTGGCAAACTAGGACACGACTGAGTGGAGAGCGATGGCCACGGGAGGAGGAATGGGTCCCGAATCGGGAAAGGGAAGGAGTACTCGGTGAGGTTTGGAGAGGAAGAAACGAAGTTGGGGCGGAAAAAAGTGAAGCGATCACGGAGCGCTGTGCTACGTGGGCGGAAGGGAAGTGAAGCGTCCGGGAAAGACTGCGACGAGCGAAGGACGAGACGGAAAGCGAGGAGCCTTAACCTAAGACAAATGAAGCGAAGTGTCGGACCGACCTTTTGCACGGTTGCTGCGACGTCGCTTTCGGTTGTCTCATCTCGGCCATTGCTTCGTCGCCGTTCCAGCAAAGCGAAGAGAATTGGAAAGGGGAGAAAGACAAACGGGTGAAGGTGAGGGGCTGGCGCTCGAGGGAAAGAGCCGGTGGTGTCAACTGCATGTGTCAGGCATGGCAGGAGTGGCAGCAGCAGCAGCAGGAGATCGCACCGCGGCGCTCAGCACGTCTCCTCCACTACTTTACCAGCAGCAGCCGCTCTTTCTTGACGCCTTCCTTTTATTTTTTTATTTTTATTTCTTGCTCGTGTGCTTCTTTCTTTTTAGAGACAAGCATTCGATAGCGTCGTTGGCATGAACAGATTGCCTCGGGCGTGGGATCCGGTTGCCGACCTAGGGCACCCGTGCAAGAGAAATGTCATTGATCCTCGAACGTTGCAAAAACAAGATCAGCGACGAAGCTTATTCACATCACCGGCGAACGCGCGGTGAACACGATTTGCGTTCCTGCGCCTCGGGAGACGACGGGACTCGGCTGTGTCCCGTCCGTGTACGTGATCGGAGTGACTCGCCGGTTCGTTTTGTTTTGAGTGCTGCCAGGGGAAACATGGTTAGATGACGCCTACAACATCGGTAGGAGACAAAGAAAAAATAGAGGAAAACGGGAAGTGCATATGTGTAAATGAGGCAGCACTCGCTGAATAAGGCTCGGGATACTTCAATTACACGTGTCTGGAACTTCCCAAGGTGAGTGTAGCTTCGTGTTACAAGACTATAGACAGTATCTCCCAGGTCAGCCTTTCCATTCACCATGAAATCAATCATACATGTCCCTCACAATAAAAAAGAAGAAAAAATACAATGTGCCTTCTTCACATCGTAAGAATTACGGAAAGCGTCCGGTACAAGGTTCCTTAGTTTTTCTGAATAGCTTACTTATCTGGATAAGATCTAATAAAACGCAACTATTCATTACACAATGCAATACCGTTTTTCATCCGGCATCATTACGTGCTTGTAGGAGTATCATGAATATATACCATAAAACGCAGCAAAAATATTGGTATGTTTCGACATTGATTCTTGTACATATCGCGCTTTTCCTACAGTTCCTTGTTTTTCTCTGGGACTGACTACTAACTGTGTGCCCCCTTCCCCGTCTCTCACTAGATACGCCTTTGAATTCCTATGCTGCGTACTAGCAGCTTTATCTCCTAGTTCCCTTATATTTCTTCCCCCATTCCCCTTATCTATGTGTAGGGTAGCCAACCGGGTGAGAACTTGGCTAACCCCCTCCCCCCGCGTTTTATTCTTTTCTTTCTTTCGTACTTTTTCCTTCTCCTCTGATATGTACCAATCTTGCATACTAGAATTAACCTCCTAATGCTTGTGGAAAATATAGAGAGTACATTGGACTTGAGAATTATCGAGAGACCTCTCGTCACAAAGTACAAACAACCACTGTTAAATGCCAGGTTTCTTGAGGTTCCTAATTATTCATTTGAGGTTAGCATCGCGAATTCCTTTCAGTGCGCGGTTATATGTATAATGTTGTCTTACAATTATTGAAATGGTATGCATCACTTAAGCATCCTTATACGAGACCAGAAAGTGAGAAACCACAGTGAACAGCAAAACAAGCTCAGCGATAACGTTCGTCGCACGCTTGTTGGAGATGTGCTATCATGATGTTCCAAAAGAAACGCTTAGAGAAGGTGTCATGTAGACTGTAAGACACACAAAGAAGTTACCGAATGCTACACGTTGGGAAAATCGTTAATCTCGACAGGAACGTGAGTGTATTTGAGCGCTTGCTGGAAATGAAGCAAGTAGCGAATTACACAGAAAACGTTGCAGTATGTTGTGCATATCCCAATTTCTGTAATTTTGCTTTGTCTTCACTGTCCCCGCACAGCATCTCGACTTCAAGAACCAAATTGTGTGCCAATGCTTGACACAGTGCAACGTGGCGAGAACAGAAAGAAAAGAAACCGCAGAATCACGAACATGGTGCTCATGTCCGGCATTGTGATCTACACCTCCGTATTTTCGCACGCTTGTCCATCCCAGGCACGCCTGTGGAAAGAGAGGCCGAGCGAACGCGGAGAGCAAAGGAGAAACGCGTCACCGACCAATGCCGGCCGAGGGCCGGCGTCCCAAATAAAACCTAGATGATTGGACCCGGCCAACGTCGCGTCCAGGGTAGTTGGTGCGTCCGTTCCTCCACCGGCAGCCAACCGAGACAACTCCAAATAACGGGATCCCTTCTCTCTGGCAGCAGCGAGGCAACCGCTGAGTGCGTGACATTTTTATTTCATTAGCCCAGCACCTTTCCTCGCTGCTGTATATACCCCGGGATCGCCACACGCACGTACATAAAGTTACTCAATATAGGCGCCACCAAAGTAGGATGGACAGCAAGAGAGAAAGAAAGAAAGGAACAAGCGAAAGGTTATTTGGACAAATCAAAAGCAGGAAGAGAGGTACGACCCAGGGGGCATTGAAACGAAAGCAGCGCGGCGTGTCACAAGCAAGCAAGCAAGCGGGTCGCACAGCCTCATCACCCGGAAATGACGCCATTTCCTCCCAACGAACGGTCCTCTACACGGCACTGCAGCCTCCGTACTTGCCCGACGAAGTGTGTGTGTGCGTGCGTGCGTATGTGTGTGTGTGTGTGTGTGTGTGTGTGTGTGTGTGTGTGTGTGTGTGTGCGTGTGCGTGCGTGTGCGTGCGTGCGTGTTTGCGCGTGTGTGTTTGTTTTGCTCGCTAGTTCTCTCTTCGCGTGCGTCTAGGTAGCGCTTCGTGCAACGATGACGGCGGCCATTTTGTTGATTAACAATTTGTGTCGCGCGCGGTTGGCCTCCGCCGCCGAGTTGGGCGCAAAGGAGCTAGCTTGTTCTCTGGCACGGTGAGCGGTCCCTCGTTCTCCTTCTGGCGGACAAGAAAGCGCCGCAGAGGAGGCGGCGTCGACACTTCAGGGAGCAAGCCAGCCCTGGGACCCACAGAGCGAGGAGTAGAAATAAGAAAAAGAAGCGTTTGGGAGCAGCGCACTACTTCTTAGGCCTTGCCCCGCGGTGGTGTGGCTCTACTAGCGCGTGATGCGAGAAAATCGGGCCGTCCAGCGATTGGCCGCAGGTACCCGCTGCTGTCACCGCCCTTTATGTCACCATCGTCAACGTCGCCCACGTCGGATATCTTTTTTTTTTTCCTTATCGAGAAACATTTTCTTTTCTTCTTGCTTCAGGCACACGTACACCAGTGCCCACCGCAAAGGAAATAAAATACGCTTCATACTGATTGCCGCTGTTTACAACCACGCCAGAGGCGCCGTCCGAACGAAACGCTCATTCAGGCGCACATCACGTGATGTTGCCTCCTCTGGCAAACGCGCTTATTTCCTCGTTCATTTGACCACGGCGTTGTCGTCACTGGAGTACGCAGGCTCTTCAGCTAAACAAGTTGTCTGGAAGACAACTGTCGCTCATTCTGGTCTCCGTCAGTAGCTATTGTGATTCGTCGTCTTTTCTTCTCTCGCGCCGTTTATCTTGACATGACGAGGACAATGGTGCAGCCGTAAAGATGTCCACTCGGAATTGTGGTTTAGAGGTCGGCGCCCCAGAAAGCGACCCACAAGGGCACTCTGCAGGAACGCATTACATTGCGAAATGGCACACTACAGAAGAAAACGCAACCGCCGTTGACGAAATACGCTTTGCTCCAACAGCTTTCGGTCCCTCATTGGAGTTGAAACGATAACCTGGTTGCACACGTGTACGCCTCTGTTTGCTTTTAATGCTGTACTCTATGCCCTACTTTTTGCCTCATTGCTTGGCGACGAGATTGAAACGGTTCCATTGATATAAAGGTAACGCAGTGTCTAAAAATAAACGTGAGGTTTACACGAGCAAAAGCCTTGGGTCGCGTCGAGAGCTCTCAAGAAGGAAGAAACAAAACAAAAAGTAAACTAAAGAGATCGTGTAACTGGCGTAGTCGGTGTGGCGAAACGTAGTATGAGCGGCAGCACAAGATACGCGCGCCGGTGCGAAGCGTCATTAGCAGCAGTACAGATAAGGCTTAAGCGGCTATCGGATGCGGGGCCGTGGGTGGGGGAGGTCGCCTCCGAATGGTGATTAGCGCAAGGAGGTCTTGGCTACCGCGAGGTCTGAAGCACACACACACACACACACACACACACACACACACACACACACACACACACACACACACACACACACACACACACAAACACACACACACACACACACACACACACACACAGCCGCATATATATATATATATATATATATATATATATATATATATATATATAGAAAATACAGAAAAAGAAAGAAATGTCGATGCTATCGTGACCGTTCCTGCCACATCCTGCGCCACGAAACAGCCTCGATTAGACACTAGGACGAAGGTCGGTGGAGATGTTCAATGCGAAAAAGAAAGTGGTGCGGACGCATTCATTAGCGGCAAAAGTAGAAAGATAACGATAACGTGCTCACTGCCTTCTAGCAAGGACCACTCAAGCGATTCCCATGCTCCCGCCCGTGAAGCGACAGCAGAGTCTTGAGCAACAAACAGACCGCCTGGTGCAATCATTGCTTTCACGCGGGGCATGGCCTTCTTACGGCGGAATAAAAGAAAGGGAGGATGTTACGGTTGCATAATTCGCATTAGAAAGTGGGGAATGCTTTTCAGGGGAGCCTTATTCGTGCCATTTTCGTAAGAGACTTTATTGAACCAACCGCGCACCCTATTCAAGGGCCTTTATAAAAGGCGCCTGAACGGTCTAACTGGAAGGCACGTGAGACCAACTGGCAACTGAACCAATACTATCACGGAGAGCGCCACCATACAGCCATGGATTGCCTGGCCGCGCGCAGAAGAGAAAGGACGTTTAAGGGCCAGAGCAACGCCGAATTGTGTGAAATTAAAGCACGCATCGGAAACAATCAAGTAAATTGATTAAATCGCAGATGCATGTGTGTTACGTGTGTGAACTGGTTGATGTGCGTGTGGCATTTATTTTCATCATTGTTGCATCTACTTTCCATCCTTTGTGGAGTTAATGCGTTGGTAAAATTCTGAAACTGTAAACTTTCTGAACCCTATGTCCACCTGTCGAAATAGTTCCGTTACTGAAATGAACTAGCGCTATGCCCCACAAGTGACGTCTAGTTGAAGGGTGCTAGTAATACAGGAAATCTGTATATATAGAGCTCTATATTCTATGTAATAGTAAAACGACTAGTTACTTTTACAGCCATAGAACAGTTCACAATATACCCACAATAATATATACGCACTAAAAGAATTGCGTTTCCAGCCACATTTCGCCTCCATCAAAACATATTTCGTTTGCCTGGAGTCTTTATCTATGAGGCATACGCTATGCAACAAAGCAGCACGTAGAGACAGTTCTGTTGACAGGTTATATTTTTCTTTAAAGACGCTAATTTTATCTAACCCCAAATGTAATTCAGTGTACAACATCTCAAGCGCAAAAGAGCGACAGTTTAAACCCTTCTTATTTTAATTACACAGACTAATACTCCCTCATGCAAAGTTAATGAAACAGAGAATGAAGCGAAATGCTTCCACCTGTGCTAAATTTTTCAAAAGGTGTCTGTATATTTTCTTGAAAAAGCAAGAAAAGAAAGAACAACAATATTTTGTTATTTCAGTCAGAACATTCAGCATAGCGGAAAATTTATCAGTCGTGCTATACTTGCCCATGGTAAGTGAAAGACAAAGCACGCATTTCCTGAGACTCTGGAACAGTCAAAACTTCTATATTAACTAAGCTAAACTATAGTGGCTAGAGAGAGCCAGAGCGGAGTGGAATCGAAGCTTCTAGATGCTGTCATCGGCTGCTATAGCCGACAGCAGTATAACTGTATCAGCACAAATTTTATGTACTCGAGTGACGGAACTATCGGACTCTGTAGCTAATGTCGAAATTTATTAGAATGAGTGTAATTGAAGAAAGGTGTAACTGACTGCGAAAACATATGTGAGGGATTTATATGGCAGATACGCACCCCTCTGGTAGAGTGAGAGATAAATTTATCTTCACAGAGGCATAGAGGTCAGCTTGAGCTAAAGTGCTTTTCTCTAGCCTCATACTCTGCTATGTGCAATTAAAAGGAAAGAAGAATGAGAGGAATGACGAGTGATGATAAGAAAGGGAAGCTGGTGCGTATATACATATCCGCTATGTTTCGGCATCTCTAAAACCTTGCGTATAGACCAGTGTCTCGAAGAAAGGCTACAGCTCCTCTTGTAACCATGGCTGCCCTGTTTGCGTCGGGTCAAGAAGCTAAAACAAACTCATCAGATAGCGGATTCTTATTGCTAAGTGCGATGGCTGATACCAGTTTCTGTCGTTCTCCCTTGTAAGCTGTAGAAAAGCAAAATACCTCTGCAATCGCTTCTGGGACCTGACAGTGCTCGCAGAGTGTACCAGTGTTACTGCAAAACATAAAATGTGATGACGCCTCGTGGACGGCACAAGGTGAATCGGGTTCGCCCTACTTGTTTGGTTTCGTTTAAGCGGGGAAGGCATGCAGGATTTTATTCCTGAGTACCACTTAAAGAAATCCCCTTTTCATCGATCTAATTGTGTCCATTACACCCCACGGGCACTAGAGCTAAAAATTGCACCGAATCAGAGCAGACGCAAGTTAAGTAGTTCCCGAAAAATATGCACCATGAGAAAAGTCCGGTAGTTCTCTTAAGAAACAAGTATAGAAAACGGTTCTCAGACAGTTGTATTCAGACTGTATTGGCAAATCGTCACTTCAGCTGTGCTTCTCTTTCATTCATACAAAGATTTTTTATCCTATAATATTTGTCTACTGCCCAAACCGTTTAACAATCGCGGCATCTCTATTGAATATATGCTCCACGGACAACTCGGCCAGGCCATTTTATGAATGAAGCAAGCAATTAGTCAATAATTACAACGCAGTATAAGTGACTCAACAGTGAGGAAGCGGAGCTAGCATGTCATCCTGCCGACTAGGTATTACATTGCAATGTCCCATAGCATGAAACAAAAGCTGCGTTTGAAAGGAAAATTTCGCGTGATCTTGAAACCAGGGCTGAAATTTTAGCACATGTCTCCTGCAGTCACAGACACTACACTTCGTGGCATACGACAGATGGGCTGCACTTTCTCACATAAACGTGGGCTGGGTATTCCGAGAATTACGCTAGTTCATTTGCCAGTAAATTAGTTGCCCTCGGTACCCTCAAGTTGTTCCCTTCACTACGTTCATGGTAGAGAATATCGGGAAAACAGTAGCTTTCCGTTTGTCTCTTGTACAAGCACTATTTTTTGCCATATATTTTTGTCTCGCACTGTTGGTGCTCTTCAGGTGTTGCGCCATTTTATAATCTTCAACTTAAGTCTACTATTCTACTCGCGTCTGCTGCGCACAGGAAACAATTTCATCATGCCTTGTTGCTCAACAAACTCAGTAACGGTCGTCCACAAAGTCGTGTTATTAAGAGTATGTTTATTCTTGGCCGTGAGTTTGCCCTGCGAATTGCCTTTTCATCAGCAAAATAACTTACTGGGCGACCTTGCGTTAGCCTAAATGTTAATGACTCATTCCACCATCTAAGGTGGGATTATGCTTAAAGACACTGCAAACCGTTGCAGCGACATTGGGAAACTCTTAGCGCACTGTAACAAACCCGCTTCGCAATGCACGTGCGTATATTATATTGCGTGGGTAGCAACGCAGCTTATGACGTCTTTTATTCAGCGCCGGCATTGCTGTACTACGACTCCTTCAGCACCATCGCTTTTAATTTCGTCGTTGACACAGAACATAGCAATGAATTTTATAATTACTTCAAATGTCAACCACGTGTCCTTCTTAATCCTTAACCCGCAGCGCTCCATCCGCGATCTCACCTCATCATACCGTGACGTTCGATTTTCTTTATTCGCTTCCGTCCCTTGGCGCCTTCGTATAACCAGTAAACCGGACTTGTGTTCTCATTAACTTATTTGCCGCTTCTTTCTTTCTTCCAATATGAAATTTTCTCTGACAAATGCAAGTACATATTATATATAAATTTAGACGGTCATCCTGTCATGAGTTTATTGTTAAAGATATATCAGAATTTGGGGTGCTGGCTAATGTTTTATGCGTAATTACGCAAATTATTAAGGGTCCCTTGGCGGGAAGAGTCTACAAGGTTAAACTCAGGCGTATCCCAGTCAGCCCGTGATGTTTTGTATTCACATACACAGCAAATTTTAATATAAAAAGGTCAAAGTAAGGTGACCAAATCCCCCTAGTATCTGCGTGCATGAGGAGCAACGTGACGACTGAACTGCGCGCAGCTTGTTACGAAATCCAGCAGCCAAATAACAAACCAGGCCGAATGTGAGTCTGCTGATGGAAGTTTCGGCATGCTGTAAGAGAGGCTGACTCACGTTGCGACATTCCCACCCTGTGTGAGACAGGCGAGCCTATTCAAGAAGAACTAAGATATGACTGTTTGGTCCTTGAATGAAATGGTCTGAACGCAGCAATTGCAGCAATGTGGCTTTTCTTATAGTCCCTTGAGTACTTCGAATGTATTCCGTTGAAGGAACGGGGCCTCTATTCACAATAAAGTTATCTTACGTAACTAACATTAGTGATTGGGTATCGACGCATTGATCGTCTCCTTATCCGGTTGCTCGATATCAAGAGTGGCCAGTGTCTAAACATTGGTCGATAATAAAAAGGTTATACCTAATGAAGTTGTGCATCGAAGCCATTAGTGTAGGTAAAAATGTTTTATAACGTTATAAGCGTACTTTCATGGTGTCCTTAGAGAAACATATTCAGATCATTCACCGAGTTTATATCTAGAAAAAGTGAGTGGCAAGGGAGGACATTCGCACCATTTTTTTTTAATTTTCTGAGCCAAGTCGTGGTCAACTAAAAAATTGGCAAACACTCATTTGATGCATATCGAGAGATCATACATGAAATAGTTCCAAATTTTACTCCGTGTATTGTGAATTTTACATTTTGAGAGAGAAGAGTCGTCTTATAAGCAATAAGTAAAGAACGCTTGAAGCGTGTGGCATAATTAGAAGCTGTGAAAATAATTAATATATGATTGTTGATTTCCTATTTAGAAACGTAATACAAAGGGCGTGCTTTGCTGGCCCGGTGTCTTGGAAGAACTTCACGTGGCAACGCAATTGAATTTGTAATAAAATGGGTACAATTTAGGAGTAATGTTCAACCAATGTTGAAACTGTGTTGGAGAATTGCAGCCTTTGAAGGAAATTGCTTTTACAAGTGTTCCAGAACGTTAAAAACATATTTCACAAGCCACATACTAAGTTAGCCTGTTGTCCAGAAGTGACTGAAGAAGCTACAATGAAGACGTCTTGATAAAAAAAAAAAACATCGGGAAATAGGGTTAAATGGGGTGACGAACACTTAGGTGGTTTGCAAAGTACTCCTTAGGCAAGTGTTCGAAAGCGTTGTGCCGCCATCGTCCTTTGTATTTCCATGGGTCCTGAGAGTAGTATGCGCCACAACCAATTCACATTGCGTTAAAATGGGATACGTGCTAGGAGTACTCTGTGGTGACGGTATAACACTTCTCGCCTAATTGTAGAGCTTTAAACACACTTCATGAATACTCGTATTTTTCTATACATATTCAGGCTATGTACAAAGCGCGTAGTAGGTTTTACCTGTGTTTCCTGTGAACTAAGCAGGACACCTTGTTTATATTTGGTGGGAATTGGAAGAAAGTTATGAGAGATTTCTAGAAAAAAAAAAGCTTTGAATTGAGCGGGTTCATTATGGCCTTATCAGTAGATTATCAGCGGACATGGAATTATTTGTGTAGAACTATCCCTAAAACCTACTATCTTCTAACATTTTATCTTCGTAAATGTGCTACGAAGAGGCTTTCAAATCAACGCCTGACTTTGGAGAATACGCTGTTTTGGTCTATGTTAAGACGTCGGGAAAACACTAAGGTTGCCCATAAAATATACGCAGAAAAGAGGATGTAATTAAAAAGCATGACGACTTTCGCCAGGGAGACTTGAAGCGAAGTAATTTGCGTTTTCACGATAACAAAAAATGTTCAATTTGAGTCCGACCATTGCCATATTTCGGTTCGCGCTTCGACTTCCCCTCATAGTATGTTGGCGAGAAACACAAAGCAACTAAATTTCCCATATATTATATATAATAATATATATATATATATATATATATATATATATATATATATATATATATATATATATATATATATATATATATATAAACAACACCCCAGACCGTTCCAGTTCACAAAAAAAAAAGAATTATGACAACATGCACAGCCTAGGCAATAAGACCTAGTATTGGAAAATGCTGGCAGTTTCACCAAGTGATATATTTAGAAAAAAAAAGTGATCTCACCCTGGTGATCTATACACAATCAACAACTGAAACTATTATTCACTCAAATTATCGCAACATATATCAAAAGGAAATGAAGTTAAACTAAAAACTCTTGCAAAGCTTGAGATAATTCACCCACTATATATATATGCACGTAGCTATATTTTTTTGTGGTGGCGGAATCACTTATTGTGAACATGCCCTACTTGATTTGATGATAACATTGTGTATTTGAAATATGATATTTTATAAGTATCCGGCGAAATCACTTCTGTGAACCTGCAGGTTTCAAAATATGTGAGGGGTGCTTGCCCATGGTGAAATTATGAACTCGTCGACTTCGTCGACAGAAGAATGCGTGATTGCCCATAATAAACTTCTAACGAAATCACCTTCGGCGAACGTGCCGGGTAGTTTCGTTGAGTACGAGGTTCCTCTTTTTTTTTTTTTTTTTGAGGGCTAAAGCACCTAGGCGAACATGCCCAGTTGTTCTTCTTTTTTTTGCGAAATCACACGCGCTGACAGCAAAACCTATGAGGAGCGCGCCGCGTGATCCCTCATACTACGCCAGCGAGGCGCATCCGATAGATGGCGACTCCATAACTCCTCGCCGCCAATAGCATGGAAGTGCGCAATGTCGAGCTACCGTAGGCATACCTTCAGGATTAAAATTTGTACGAACTCCTGGTGATCACGGCTTTTGTTGCTCTTCCCACGCACCACCATCTGCCCCACCATGCCATGAGGTGAAGTCAAAGCGCGGATCAAAATACTGCAATGGTGCGGCTCAAATTCCCCGTTTTTTATTGCGAAGCAATACTACTTTAGGTCGCACTTCAGCCCGTTCCTTGGCGAGGCGGTGGTAGGCACCATTGACCTTTAGCGTGACCTCGCTGCATGACGTCACACCACGTGACCTAGAGTGACGTCACACCAGCTGTGTAAAAACGGGGCCCCATCTCACGCCGTCGCGAGGCGAGGCGGTAGCCACCAACGGCGGCCTAACTCCCGCTCCTCTCACCAGGGGCGCGGCGCGGCGCCCGAGTCATCCTCGCGTGTCGCGACATCAGCAGCGGCCTCCTCGCAGCCGCCGACGTTCGGCGGGTGTCGAGCATCGAGAACGTCGTCATGCGCTACTTGGACTTCTCGTCCTTCAGCTCGATACGGGCGTTCGCCAACGGCGTGCTCAAGTCCGAGATGCACCTGGACGTGCTGGTGCTTAGATAATTCACTGTAAGCCGTAACACTAGCATAACCCAAGACTACCACCAGCCATACTACCAGCTGATCCGAGAGTAACACACTATTGCTTCGCAATCACCAGGCTTAACCAAGCTAAGCCACGGCCGTTTTTTTTTTCCTCTCGGTGAAAACGCAAATTACTTTGAATAATATATCCATGAAAAATGCAGCTACGAACCGCAACTACTTTTGCCATGGATAACTTATTCGAAGTAATTTGCGTTTCTATTATATCCGTTGTTCTGCGTATTTTTTTATGGGCCACATTAGTGTGTTACCACCGCCTAAGCATAGGACAAGATGGCGTTTGCCCCAGGCAGGCAATGAACTTTGTTCGGGTCCTGAGGAGCGACTCCGAAACCCCCTTACGAGGGAGGAACCGCCGCGGGCCGCTCGCACGTCGCGACGGGCAGGCGGTGCCTGACCGCCGCGCCGCGGGACCTCCGGACGGTCCGTAGCTGAGCGGCGAGGTTGGAGCTCTTGAGCGCCTCTTCCCACTCAATGAGAGACACCGCCAGAGCATGTGTTCTAAAGTTCAGAAGGCATCTCCGCAATCCGGACGATCGGGCTCGAACGAGTCCGCGTACCCGCTGACCCTGGCTAGGCTGGGATAGGACCCGGCCCGCAGCATGCGAAGGGTGAAAGACTGAGGCCTGGAGAGGCTGGTGTGGGGCGGGGAATAGGCCGTCCGGCCGAGTTGATGGTGCTTTGCAATCTCGTTGAACGTGTGGAGCGGGTCCTTGTGGAGCCCCGGGTCCACGCCTGCGAGCGGCATTTCCCCCGCGCGCTTGCCCCAAATTCAGGTTTTTAGAGCGAAGCTGTATGTGGCCAGGGTTCCGTGCACTTCTTGTTCTCCGTGAATTAAAACTATCATCATCAATGGCTCATCCCCCGTAAGCATTCATACTCCCGTAAGCAAGCAAAAAATGCAATGGCTCATAGCCCCGTAAGGCAGAGGCTACAAGCACTCAGCAAAGTCAAGATAGCAGTGCTTAAATTATGTCCAGAAGAAGTATTTTAATCACTAGAAAATGTAGAGAGGTCTAAATTATGTCTAATCACGCATACAACATACAGAACAGCATGTCAAAGACTCCTCATCAGTGGCTCATACCCCCGTGAGCAATGGCTCATAGCCCTGTAAGCAAGCAAAAAATTCAATGACTCAATGTCCCGTAAGGTTCATAGCTACCCACTTTGCGTGAATTAGCTGTGGTATCACTACCCCTGTTGTCATTGTCGGTGATTTCAATGTGGACGTGTCGGTACCGAAAAGGGAGCGGTTTACGCGTCCCTTGTTCTAGACATATCCCTTGCGATGCCACGCCGGACCGGCCCAACCGACCACCCAGCAGCGTACGTGCATCGGTTTGACATTATCAAAGAATGTGATTGCAGTTGCGAGTGAAAGAATGACCACAGATCAAGACAATAAATGAGTTTGTACCGTTGTTCGAAATTATGTGCCGCCTTCGTGTCGTGTGCCAAACAGCTTCGCTCGTCAACCACCTTCACAGAGTGGAATAGCTCATGATTTTATTATAGAGCCTGTGCGCAGCACACAGGCGAAAATTAAATTGTAGAATATAGCACGTTTTAGGAGCAGTTCTACGAAAATAATTACTCTTTCATTGTGCGAACTTTTTTTTTCTGAAATATTTCCCCATAACGCTATAATTTGCGCATTTTTATCTCGTTTCGTGAAATTCAAATGGCCCTCACGTGCGCAAAAAAGTTTTCCGCTCAATATACTGTCCAACTAATGCTTATATACGTGAATGTTTCTTTTTTAATTCTTTGAGACAAATGAATATTGGTCAAGCGCCACGGTTGGGACAATTGGCGTGGAATGATTACATTGAGCAGCTTGACGGAGCGGCTGCAGTTGACAGGGGCAGCCGCATTCTGATGCATATCTTTTATGTGTGTTTTAGTAGTCGCTGACGCCTTTCTTCAATTGCAGTTCTATTTATCCTTCATCAGGCGTGGCAGAATCCGGAAGTTCCAGCAGTATCGTCCATACGTTTATTCAAATAGGCTCATAGTGCGGTTAGCCGGAAACCGGTCACAGCCGTTCAGAGGCTTTGATTCCGGTCCCTACCGACAGCACGAAACTATAGTTATGGTATATTTTTCGAAAAGTAATGATAAAGCATTCTTCAAGTAGGTTTATGACAACTTTAGCGAGAGGTACATCAAAATTTCAGTCAGCCTCTAGAGTCTGTACGGGGGTACGTTTATTTAGGTCAATTACTCACTGGGGATCCTGACCATGAGAAGAAAGCTAATAGAAGAATAAGAATGGACTATAGTGCATACGGCAGACATTGTCAGATTCTGACTGGAACCTTACCATTATCATTAAAAAGAAAGGTGTACAATCAACGAATTCTACCGGTGTTGACATATGGGGAAGGGACTTGGAGGTTAACAAAGAAGCTCGAGAACTAGTTAAGGAGCGCACAAAGAGCGATGCAACGAAAAATATTAGGCGTAACATTAAGAGACAGAAAGAGAGCGGTGTGGATCAGAGAATAAAAAGGGTTATTCTAGTTGGCTATAAAAGAAAGAAAATGGAGTTGGACAAGCCGTGTAACGGCTAAGGTAGATAACCGGCGAACAATTAGAGTTACAGTGGATGCCAAGGGAAGGGAAGCGCAGTCGAGAAGGGCAGGAAACTAGGTCGTGTAATGAATTTGCAGGTGCAAGTTGGAATAATTTAGCGCAAGACAGGGATCATTGGTGATCGCAGGGAGAGGCGTTCATCCTGCCGTGAACATAAATATAGGCTGCTGCTGCTGCTGCTGCTGATGATGATGATGGTGATGATGATATCAAAATTGGGCTGAAGCACGCGAAAGTTACTTTATGCGTAATAGCGCTTCACTTTCTATATGTCATTTCGTACGGAACTTGTTCGCTATCCAGTAAGTTGTGCGGGCTTCGGCTATCACTCTAAAAAATCCACGCTTATCTAAGCGTGCGTTTTCAGTTTTTTACAAGCGTAATCTAAGCGTTATACTTCCACACGTTTACCAATCACGCCTTCTAGGAATGATCAGCAACCCCACTCCGCGCTTAGCAGGCGTTATAGGGACCCCTGTTCACAAGATTATTGTGGCGTGATCATTCTCCACGTTTAGAGACTGCACCTGAGGAACGGCGCCCGAAGGGGGAAAGGGGTGCAATGGGCAGCATGCCCCATCCTCCCTCCACTGCGTGCGCAGGTGGCAACGAAGAAGCACCGGCCCTTGTCGGCTTGGGTCGCTTCTCCGAAGTGAGCTTTGCTCGCCAAGCTCTTCGCAGTCATCTTCCTTAACTTCTACTTCGCTGGTGCAGATTTTGACGCACCATGAAGCTATGGCAGTGGCAGCAGTCGGGCGAAGTAGAAGCTGAATATGCTGCAGAGAGATTGCGCAAGGCGCTCCCGCTGATGACACTGAAGATAGTGCACTAAAGAGGGGATATTGTGAAGCCCTGGAACATCTCAATGACGCCAAGGAATTTAAAATGCAAACAAGCCGCTCGGCATCTTTTTGCACAAAAGAACGGGTGCCCTCTCAACGGTGCTCTGCGGTGCCGCACGTTCGAAGATAGCTACCCGTGTGGAGCATAGGGCCGCCGGGACAGCATTAGCTCTGATTAAAATCCTGATGCTATTGCACTCTTTTCCGATTGTCTGCCGCTAATACCTGATAAAGTTATTATGCACTGGCCTCTTTCTTTAAGACAGAAGAACTCTAAGCAGAGCAACAAATATGACAGACAAATGTTTTCCTAGGATAAACCTTTTATTCATGGTATTCATTCTCAGAAAATTGGATATGATGAAACGTTGATCTTTAAAAACAGAACCTACGGCGCTAAAATATTTTCACATCGCTGAGAAAGCCCAAGTCTCTATATGAGCTTGGTTTAAATGCGCAACTCAGTGAAAAAAATTTTTAATCTTGTTTCAGCCCATGGTATTTCTTCTCGTTTGCGCCCATGGATTGCTTGTTACTGGCTTTATAATTGATTGCACGAAGCCATGTATTTTGCCATATTCTCTGGGATATGTTATTTTGTTTTCGTACAATAAAGGGATAGGCGCATCACTAGTGCCTTTTCTAGGGATCTGTCCTCCCTCATCTTAATGCTGTCCTGGTCATAGCTGCAGATGAGGAGCCTTGTTTCCCCCCAGACAATACAAGGAGGAGAAATAGATGGAAAGAAAGAGAGGTTAGCCAGTTCTCAGACCGGCTGGCTACCTTGTGCTGCGGAAAGGGTGTAAGGGGAATAAAAGATAATAGAAAAGGGATATTACAAAAAAAAGGAAAAGCAAAAATAAAAGAGAAAAAGGAAAGCATACAGTGTAAAGACCTATAAGGACATTTGGCGGTATCCGAAAAAAGAAAGTCTTAATAAGCCAGTATAATGCTTTAGAAGTGAAAGCACATTTCTTTACACTAAAAAGGGTAATTAATAACGTTTGCCTTTTCACTGCTTTAACATTGATTGCACTTCTTCTGACATGTCTACTAATGATCGCTCTTAAAATGTTGCAGTTTGGAAGTTTTTAGAAGTAGGCGATATAGGAAAGATAGTCAACTCACCGCAGTAATCGGAGCACGCTTTGCAAGCCTAAGTGTTCGCTTCTAAGACGACGTAAGACGGCCCAAAGAAATTTCAGTGTTTTTTGATGCAATCAGAAGGGATTTTCTTAAAATTTTTGTTCATTTTCATCAATCCTTCTTCCAAACCTTAGTTCGCTTTCAAATGCGACCTGAAAAACAAAGAAACGATGTGCAAAACGCATATAGGTGAGACACGTAGCTGCAACTGATTTTAGTCCATCATGCTCTTAACGAAAATGAAGTTTCAAAACTCGAACACAACTGGCAACGCATTCGAAACAACCTTCTTATATTCGAGCAGAAATGAGCTAAATATACGTGGTTACGTTTAATTTCCAGCACAATCGAGATGAAAATTTTGAAACAAATGACATTCTATGTGAACTTGTCTCTGAGGTCTCAAAAACGAAAAAGCACTTGCCTTTTTTTCTTGTAATGCACTTTTTATAGGAGAGCAACTATAAGCATCAAAAACAGTTCCTGCAAGTTGTTAAACCACAAAAATAAATAAATAAATAAAAATAAGAAGATGTGTATATGGATTCCGAACATGATTCTTGACAATCTTTTTTCGACCCCAAGCGGGCATTGTCAAAAACGTCTGGATCCTTGCTTTGCTGTCACCAGCTATAAACAGTATCCCACAACAACTTCATCGAGTGCTCAAAGCAATATAAATGCTTTCCTTACCCGTTCTATATTTAGCAGCTGCGAGGGCATTAACGTCAGTGCGCCGTGACGTCGGAGTGAAAGAAATGCCTTCATCAGCCTTTAAATGTGTTTAACAGACACCTCCACTCCAGAAGCAGCTTCTCCTTACATGGTCTGTTCAAGACGCAAAAAAGAAAGAGCGCTTCTGACTGAGGTGTGAAATAATGTCGGTTACCGTATTTGCACGTAAATATCTATCAGAAAAGGAAAAAATATATATGTATATTACGATTACAACGCGAACTTATACTGCAGAGTAACAGGAAACGATGCTTAAAAGTCGATGCCCGCAAGGCTGCATACATCGTTACTGCAAACTGCCGTCGCAAAATGAAGTGAAAGGACGAGAGCGGATGCCTTTGTCACTGTCGGTGAGCACGGCGTCGTCTTCCGTGACACACATCAATGTTATTGGACCAACGTCGTTCAGAAGTGCCCGTGATACAATCGAACATGGCGAAGCCATTTACAGATTGCGTGTGACCCTGAAGACCGCTCGCTCGACGTACCTGCACAACCGCGCCGATTCTTTTGCTCAAGGTTGCGATGAATACCCCATAACCGCATTGATGCGCCACTAACAGCGCTCTAAATTATTAGAAGAAACACCGTACAACTGCTACAGTGGCAACTCTTAGCTCGCCACCGTTGACCGAGGTGAAGCGGCAGTGGGCACGGAGAACACGGTAAGCTGCGAATATACACTTAAAAAAAAGAAAAAAGAAGCTATTCGCGTCATGAACCTGAATATAACACGACACGCGTTGCGACTTCAGAAAGTTCTAAAATAGCTTCGCGTTATAATCGCTGGAATTTGGTATATTTTACTCCAATAAACAGAACAATTCAGAGGACTTCAGCAGTCGGGAACTAAAACTTGTTAGAAAAGCGCGAGGCTGACTACTCCTTATTTCATTCAAGGATGCTGCTCGCGTAGAAAGTTAAATTAAAATGCACCATTAAAGCAAATCTTGCTACACGCATGGTACAAGCAGACACCGGAAATAATGGCAAATAATCAGTTAGCCGCCAATGAATAAGAGCGAACCATAAGCAATGTTCTTGCATATATATTCCAATCGTTCATACATGGCAGGTGAGGGGACGAAATATATGCACCATCCATATTGAAACGCTGTTTCTGAGCCGTCAGACGTCGGTGGATTTTCTGTGGCTAACTCAACACAGTGGCACTCTGTAGAAGTAAACATGGCGATGCACATCAACTCTGACAATTAAACCGAAAGCTCTGTGCTGCAATGAACGAATGCCGTGACACACCGCCGGAGAATCCACAACAAAAATGGCCGAGAGCAGTCTTCAAAACACCACGTTCTTCAGCCTCCGCAAGAAAAGTTTCGCATACCCTGCAGGGAGGTGAGAGGGCACCAAGCGTTGTTCTCTCTCGCGCAGGCTCCGCACAGATCGCGTGATGTATCACAGTTCCCTTATCCGGATTTTTATACGCGGGAACGAAGGTTTCTGTGCGACCGCCCCGCGGCATTTTTAGCGTGTGATTTGCGTTTTTCACGCGTACGTGGTGCGCTCCCGTTCGCACAAGACCGAACCATGGCACGCAGTCTTGTCCTCACGCTTACATGAAGGAATGTCACGCTTACTTTCGGTCACGTGGTGTTTTAAACGTCATCCACGCCTCATTTACATGCGCGTGAGATTAAGCGAATAATTGTTTAGAGCGATACTATCCTGAAGCAGAACTTTCCCGGCTAGCTGCTCTGAGCATGAGGCTTGTTGCATCGTGCTCAGGATACTACTTGTACGCTGTTTATATTAGACCCAAGCCTGACGGAAACAAGTCCGATACCCGATTTGAGCTAAACGATTTGAACATCGCAATTATCTAGGAATTATGTCGAATGTTCTCTAGCATACTCAAAAAACCTACAGTAAGATAAAAGAACGTGGAAACGAAGCGCTGATCCTTGCTGGTATCCTCTGGACAAGAGTATAGATAAAGCTGAAGCTTCGACGCCTAATTGCCGGATATCAAATCTAGCGAAGAGCTTGCCAGGGCCACGCTATTTATAACTTTGATTTACGCCAGTCTATCTGGGCACCAATTCTATTTGCTCTCCGTCTCGTCTAATGTGACACATGCCCTCTACTTTCTATGCGTGCGCGAGAAACAAGAGGGCCAAGCTGTATCAAGTGAAGAAGAGCAAAGGTGCCATGTCGATGGCGCAATTTTGGTACATTTTGTGCAAGGCAGGTTATTTCGCCGTTTGCCCCAAGAAACCCGTCCTAATTTCTTTCTCAAATATACTTACGAGGTGTTTTTCGAATGAAGCCTAGGGCACGAAGCTAGCGTGAAAAGCGGAACAAAAAAGTTGCCACGTTCCACAGATTCGGAGCCTCGAAACAAGGCGACGGCTGGGCAAGAGAGTGGCATTAATGCTGCGCAGACCGAGAACGCGGTTCGACGAGCAAAATGAGAAGGAGGGAGAAGGAAGTGCGAGTCAGCAGAGGAACAAAATTTCGATAAAGTCGATCTCGTCGTTCTGTCGATAATCGAATTGTCTCGTCTACGCGAAAAAAAAAAGGAAGTCAATCCTAAAATGTGAGAAATGAATGAGGCAGGCTGCTTGCGTTCCCTCTCTATCTTATTTTTTGCCCGAGAAAAGTGGCAACGCTGCTTGCAACAAATTAGTGGGGGCGCCGTATCCAGACACTGTTGACATGGCCATTTCCTCTGAAGTCCCCGAAAACGTCGAAAAGGGGTTTGCCGTCTTCATCAAAAGCATCCTTATTCTATTACTTCCTCTAACCCGTGCAAGCAACGAGGGGCGCAGACAAGAAAGAGAGAGAGAAAGAGAGAGTGAAATAAAAAAAAAGGCAATTGTTTCTTGCGGGAAGTTTTCATCGACAATCAATCATGCCACTGTTGATGGCCTTATTGCCTGCGTGCAGTCGTGTCAGAGGTCAAAGCTCTCTAAATTACTTTCTACATGACTATGTTTTAGTTTACAGAAGCTGATGGTGCGCAGTCATTATGGTTATCATTGCGGCTTCCTATTGGAATTAGATATTTTTTGCTATTTCGGTAGATACAAAGAGATCTAGGCGGAAAAGTCACCGGTACCTCACCATAGTTAATTCCTCTGTGGCAATAGATGGGCGGTACCGAAACAAGGAACAAAAGTTTGGGCGTAGCCAGTGTTGACAGAGGTGAGCAAAAGGGCTACATAATAACACGTTTTGTCTGCACGATATATTTCAGCAAGTGATAAAAGCGCTAGTGAAATAAAATCAATGATAAATCAGACGATGTCTAATCGAAAGTACTTTGTACTGTAAGTACCTGAATGTGATGCTCGACTAAATGTATATATGGGAGCATTGGCCTTTAGTCATGTGTATGTCTTAATTTTTCACATAAGGCAACCTAGACGAATCAGTGCCGTAAGTGACGGTACAATTATAATAGAAACCGTGGATCTATGCGTCATGACTGTCCACTTAACAGGTAAAGACCATGCTGTCGATTATTGCGCCTTCTTTGCCTATTTTCTATTGCTAATAATATACGGAGCACGTATGATGGGTCGGCTCCTGCGTCCTGGCGCTGTGAGCAGAAGATCAATTTTCATGGTTGCTCAACTTCGTGATAAAATCACTGACTGGCACCGTCGTTTCAATATATTAGGTGCGTGTCGTCAAACGTTGATTGATCATCATACCGTGTTGGTGATGCAGAGCACTGACCAAGACAAGGCGGAGGCACACAAGAATACACGACACTCGCTGCACTCGCAACTACTTGAGAGGTCTGAGGGCGCGGAGGTATATAAATATGAAGCGTTTTTTTTCTGAAATAAAGTAGTTGTGAGTGCAGCGAGTGTCATGCATTCTTGTGTCACTCCGCCTTGTCGTGGTCAGTACGCTGCTTCACCAACACGGTATGATGATCAATCACGAACTCGCCCAACTTTCCACATTATTTATTGATAAACATCTCCCCCCTACCGTTAAGTCCCCCGCCCCCCATTAAAAACATAGTACACAAAGAAAACATACATTTAGAGGCAGGCTATAGCGTACACCTAAGATTATAGTTGTGCAGTGAAGTCTTATGTAGGCTAGAGTTTTTGTAATCCGCCCTCTTCAGAACGTGACCGTCATACACGGACAGTGATCAGACTTACGGCTTTCTCACCAGCTGAATGCAATCCGCCACTGATCCGCAGTGAATGGTGCGTGTAGCCGGAGGCTGCTGGCTACCTATAGAAGTTATCGCCGGCTAGTTTGGTTCCAGGCTATTCTGGCTAGAGCTGGTTGCCTTGCTTTCTGCCTTGCCACCTGCGTAAATCACATTAGTCGTCAACTAGCTCCTGACAAATCTTTTCAAGGACTTGTTCTTGGAGTTGACGTGTAAGTGGTAGTTATCGAAGGTTTGTATAGGTAGTGTTGCGGCTCGAGGCAGCTTTCGGGCCACGAATCCACCAAGCCCATTGACTATATAGTACGTCCGGTAGTAGGAATGAAGGAAAACCGGTTTATTTTGCATTATTTAAACTGGCTTCAGATGCGGAAGGCAACTCTATGTAGGAGCATATTAAACGTCTGAGTTCACGTGACCTGGGCTCTCTGCACCAATAGTATCCACTTTTAATACCGTCCTCTTCTCTAGGCGACTAGACTAGGGGAATCTGACGACTGTATCGAGGCCAAACACAATAATCGAAATCAGTCACAATGTCCCGCCCATGATATTGCACCATTCCGCCGAACTCAGCCTCCGATGTCGTACCTTCGCCCCCGCATGTTTAGCAATCTACGAATTCAACGTCGAAGCCCTTCCCACGGTAGTATTCGACGTTGGCCCATTTCATGAATTAGCTCAGGTTGTCAGGTTCATGTAAGGGGTCTTTTGCTCACCCATCAATAGTCGGCGTCACGCTGCGTCGACTTACGGATAGGCGCTGATGAATGGAGTAAACTTCTAATTGACCGTGTTGAGACACAACAGTAGTAGACAGCGGAAAGCTCATGTTCTTTGTAATTTTGTGCGATAACAGCGTCAGTCGATCGATCGCCTCAATAATGTTTCAGAGCGCAGCTCTTAGGCGCCCCTTCCTGGATTGAGCGTCGCCGTCCCTCGGCGTAAGCGTACGAACACATTGCTGGCGCGTTCGTCATCGTCGTCTTCTTCCACAGCTGTCTCTGATGCCGCTTATCATGCCAGCTTTCTCATACGTTATACCTCAACAGTGGTAACTATCATCTAGATACTAGAGTACGGGATGTTATTATTCATTCTCTGTTTTCTTCAGCTTCATCAAACTGAAGATCTGTTTCTGCCGTAAGGTATCCCGACCAACTAGAGGCTTAAAGCTTCGCTGTAAATTTGACTAAAAGCTTCCAACTCTACATCGTTCGAGAACGGCAGCAGTATCTTTGCAAACTTGTTGCTCATCGCTCAACTGTCATAGTTTTCAGGTAGGTAGAGTCGGAGGTTTTTATTCAACTTTTACAGCGAACCTCTTAGCCTCTAGTTGGTCGGGATACTTTATTGCCCGTGCAAATTTTCAGTTTGATGAAGTTCAAGAAAAGCGAGAATCAGTAACAGCATCCCGTAATATAGGTATCTGGATCACAGTTACCATTGTTTACGCATAAAGTATGGGAAGGAAGGAAGGAAGGAAGGAAATCAACGTTATTCGGGTCCTGCAGGCCACGAGAGCTTTGGGCTCTCATGGAATGGGCGTCTCCCACGACGGAACCGGGAGGTTGAGTTTGCTGGCGGCGTCGTGGACCTGCTGGACGGCCCAGAGTTGGGGAGCGAGTTCTTCGCCCCGGATTGCTTTTTCAAACTTGCGCTTGTCCGGTCCGGAGTTTATGTGAGCTTGCGAGCACGGCCAGAGTAAATGATATACGTTAAGGGATGTATTGCAATTGGTGCAATAAGACTTGTCGTAGAGCTCAGGCATGTAATGGTGTTCTCTGTTTTGCGTGGCGTATGTGTCTGTTTGTAGCCGCTTGAGCTCGAGTGAGCGTGCGGTGTGGCGTGCTATACTGTCTGCGTTGTAGGTAGTAGTGCTTAGTGATTTCATTGTATGTAGTGGGCGCGTTCTTATTCTCCGAGTGGCTGGCATGATGTGCGGCATCGGAGCCAGCTGTTGAAGACGACGACGACGAAGGCGCGAGCAGTGGCACGAGCGCGTTGGCGCGTTTACGCGGTTGCGCCGAGAGATGGCGACGCTCAACTCAGGAACGAGCGTCTAGGAGCTGTGCTCTAAACGACGTTTCAGCGTTTCGCAGATATCCTCTTTCATTACCAAATACCTTTGCAATACCAATTTTTGTATGGAATGGACAACAGATAGTCCCAAGGCGCGCATTCACTTCGATACGGCTGTTACAATGTAGTGAGCACAAGGGAATTATCCGTCTTAGATCAGTATCAACGACGGAACGTATAGCGGCGTCGCAAATGAGGCAATACGCCGGCCGACCGCGCTCTTGATAGAATAGTTGCGAAATGTCTGTCCATGACGAAACCTGAAATGGCGTTATCTCCGCAGTACCGTCGTGTAAGCCTGCGGCGCATTTCAGCAGCGACGCTCGAATGTTTGCTTTTTTTCAATATATCTTCGCTGGAAGGATTGTGGCTGCCTCACGTGATCTCCAGCATCATCTTTTCTTTTTTTCCTGAGAAGGTGGGAAAGCAGGGGTCTCAAGTTGTGTACTGAAGCCGCTACATAGCTTTTGCGGATGAACTACGTTCTTGGCTAGGCAGTGCATTGTGCAACGCAGGCGTTAAGCCGACGTGATTCTACAGCCTTGAGCGGAGTTATTGTTGGCCTCTGGATCATGTAATGCCATGGCCATCCTTCTCTTCCATCGTACCCTTAGCCTCCTTATGAAATGTAGACGTGGGTGTGCTTCATAAAGATAAATATACTGTCTGCCCCATTTCTCTCGAGAGGGTTGTAAAGCGTAACGGCGCACTTAAGCCAGCCGGCCGTGGTGCTCCCTTGCACCGCTGCTAGCTTGCGCCTGTCGTGCCTAGTTGGCCGCCCCTGTTGCTAAGTTTCTATTACTTTCCTATTCTGCAGTTTTACTTTGGTCTTCGCGAAGAGTACATCAGCTCGATATATGTGTATCATGGTATGGCAGCACTCACACCCACTTGGCCCTTTATTGAATCTCTCGCAAGTTTATATAGATCATCTCCCTTAGGAGTTGAAAGAAATCGACTTCGGTGATTCCGGTATGCCTGCACGAAGGAGAACGTTCTTTGCCCTTCACGAAGCACAAGCGATTCTATCAACGTCGTTCCACCGCGTTAGCATCCTCGAAGGGCAGCTGCAGTCATTTCTTGCAGGAAATTTCATCAAGGCTTGGGAAGAGCGTCCTAATTCGATCCGCAATGTCGTCAATTCCAGGGATTCAACCTCAGAAAAGAAAGCTCTGAAAGGCAATGTTACGTTGAGGAAACAAATATTAACGCAAACTTTCTGCGATGCAATCAGTCCCGAAATAAGTTGCCATCGAGCGTGCTTTATTTATGCTATGTAAAGCAGTGAAGATTACAAATGCCTCTATTTCCCGCTTAGGGCTGTCCGGTTTATTCTAGTGAGTTAGAACATCGTGACGTTAGCATACAATCGCTTTGCTAGGAGATAAAAAACGCTTTAACTACATGATGCGAATGTGAGACATTCTCGAAAGTATCTCCTTAATGAGTTCACGGCACTGGGAGAGTCGACTAAGGCGTTATTGGTGCCCGCCTCGCAATGGTAGGTTGCGTGAATGTACTCGTGCGCTCTTTGATGGTGAACCGACTACTGAAAATCCTGCTTCATGTAGAAAACGCGCTACCTATAAAGCAAGGCTTAGCAGGGATGTTGGTATGGTGCACACAGCACACGAAGTGAAGCTAGGAGCAGCTTATTTTAACGCGTACACATCCATCGGTATTACATATTTGACGGGACAAAATGAAGCAGCAAGCAGGATAATGGAAAGTGTAGACCTGACTGCGTAATTACAATCAAATAAAACAAGTGACGTGTGACCATCCGAAATTCCAAATATGAATAGAATAACCTTTGCTATTTTATTTGTAGTTGATTCCACAGTTTACTATTCGAATTTGTCGGACATTCGTGTTTGTTCCAGAGTCCACAAGAAGAAAGACAAATTGAAGTTAGGCTGTCCCGAATGATTCTGGTGCAGGGAGCCCCACTGTTGCTATGCAAGCGCATGAAGTAGCTATGCTCTGCTTCATAATTTCGAGTCTTTCAACAAGGATACCTCTACTTCTAGCAGCTTACGAAGTTGTTGTCGCGATTTAAGCAATTCTTTTTATGTTTGAACGATGTCACCGTTCTTGCCTTCGTTTAGCATGACCAATGATGCTCTAGTATTACACATTGCCTCTAAATCGGACACAACCCTTAGCGTTCATTGTGGATTACGAGCTATTGCTATATTTCGTTACTGTCATGGTGATAATGCGTGAGATGCGATTGCGTTATTTCTCATTTGTAACCTTCTCAGTTTACGGGCGTCTAGATTTTAGCGGCATTACATGTATCAGATGATATCATTATTCCTTTACTTTTCCTTTTGTACAACACACGTACACATTGCGTTGGTGCCGTTATGTGCCCTAATGTAATTAAATTAAACGTTAATTAGCGTTATTATGTCAAATAATAAAATTATAAGTATTGTGATTTCTCGTAGAATTATAGGCCGCCTAATCGAGTAATTTAAATCGGGGTTTTAATTACCCGCCGGGGTTGCTTAGGGGATATGGTATTGCGCTGCTAAGAACAAGGTCATGGGATTAAATCCCGGCCACGGCAGCTGCATATACATGGGGGTGAAAGGCAAAAACTCCCGTGTACTTCTATTGAGGTGCACGGTAAATAACCCTTGGTGGTCAAAATTAATCCGCAGTCGCCCACTACGGTGGCTCTCATAATCAGATCATGGTTTTAGCACGTAAAACGTTATCAACTTTAAGGGCTCAAATTGTGCTTGCTATCTGCCACAGGTAATATTTAAAAACTTGGTGCAGCTAAATCTCCCCGTCTGTATAATGTCCACTCATAGGTATCACTAACGCACACATACCTTTAAAGGGATAGCACATGATATTCGGCGGCCTCTTTGAAGACGACGACGACGACGACGACGATGATGATGACCTTATATTATGGCTCATACCCACACTGGGGGATTGGCCAAGAATTTTTGCTGAAACGTTTGCTTAATCTTTTGAAGTATTTTACATGTTCGATTAAAACAAGATAAGAAAGCAGACAATTTGCTTACATGTCTTCTTTGTTTCGGTGGCACCATTTATGATCCACTAGGCGTGTGCTACTAAGTACTTGCCGCCGGGTACATACTCAATCTAGACCAATTATTTAGAATGGCTATATGCCCCAGTGGCACAAAGCATATACGAGGTGACCAGTTTAAAGTTTTCCGAAATTTTTGAAGATCACTTGTTGCAGATAGCATTGCAGTCATTGAGCTGGATCATGCGGAGGCGAACATTACTTGCTGGAAAAATTTAAACACATAGTCAGCTAATTAAGAGAAATCACTAATTATGTTCTTAATTAATTATTTTACGGGACATATTTAAATTAACGAATTCTAGGCATCCACTTGAGATGAATTGCCAGAATGACACCAGTTTGGAGATAGACGCCATCAAACTTGCGGTTAAAATGCACTGTTATACTTACTTTTTTAATTATACACTTTTTCATGCATTGAATCACAAAAGTAACTGGAACGCCCATCTATTTCTTCCCACGCTTTGGAAAATTATATGGCGAAACAGGCGTCATCGTGAAGATTAATTTCAAATGTATACGTCTGGCGAGCTCATCGGCCAAAATTCATAAATTGCAATATGTGCCTTAAAGTGATTATTAGGAAGGTAATTAGTGATTTTGTTAATTAGTTGAAGATGAGCTTAAATTGTTTGTGCTGGTAATGTCCGCTTCTTCGAATAATCCAACTCACTAAAAAGAATCGTGTTATCTACCACAGGCGATATTTAAATATTCCGGGTAATTTAAAAATGATCACCCCTACAATGCCTAAAGGTATTACGGTAGGTTTCGCACTTCTCTGTGCGTACAACTATGATCATCACTATTCCTTCGACAAACAGCGTACATTGCCTTCATCATCGTATTAGTGTTGCGTCGATTAAAGTTTCACATTGTGAAAACGACTAATTCAGTATTTGTATTTCGGCGTAGCTTGTAAACATATATCGAGATTACTAGCTGAACAGGACAAAATAAACACAATTGTAGGCGTCACGTTTGCGTAGGTAAGGTGAGGTCAAATGGGGCCTAACTGGCGAGCTCAGAAGCAGTACGCCTCCGGCCAGTCCGTTTCACGTATTTGTGAAAAATAAGCTTGCTTTAAAATTAAAAATAAAAAAAAGACTTATCTAGGAAATGATTATTATAGAACGTACCCCTTAGCACACGCAAACACAAAAGGCGAAAAAGACAAAACGTCAACAACGAACGCAATTCACTGCCTTGCCGTTCTCTAGCATTGAATTAACCGCTTCACTAAAACTTCACTGTTCCGACGTGCGCATTGGATCTGCATAATTTGTTGACAAGTTCGTTGACCCTCTGATCTCCTTTAGCCCAACATGTATCTTTGAATTACTGTCACAGATATGCAAGGGCTGACATTTTTTCCACTGCGTCCCCTTTCGGTAACGGGGTCGCAATGCAGTTGACGCAGACGTTATAAAATTGTACGACTTAGTTCGCACGGTCTTTGAATGGCTTCTTGTTGAGTTGTTTTGGTGCAATGTTTCTAAATAGTCATTAGACGCTGACTCACATAGATGTGAAAAAAAAAAGCAAGGGACAGACGAGTGCCTTGTCTGCCCACCAGGTACTGTCAGTTTTTCTTTACGTGTGTTATCTATTCGTGCTTGTGGCCCATTCGTCCGAGTGTTTGATGTTATTACACACTGACGTGAAAACCACCGAAAAACGACATTATTTTCTTTACCAACCGGGCACTGTTGTACTTCTCTCATTCAGTTGACAAGGTTCAGGCAGCATCTGCGGTGGTGCTGAGAGTATGCACTGAATCAGTGCCGTGTAGCCGCAGTCGGCTGACCACGTGTGGGAAGGTTTCTAAACGGTATACTTTAGAGCAGCGCATAAAGCTGTGCGCTAAGCATCTCTTACTGATGCGAACTAGGACGTTACAAAGCCCCGTCTTCACATCCTGGATCCTGGTCACAGTTCCGTCTTCGATCCAGAGCCATGTTGGTTCTGGCTTGGAACAACGTTTCTGAAATGAGCACCGCTTTCCCATCGAAATGTCTGACACCCTCAATATGATGCTTGTGAGCGCCGTGAAGCAATCATACAACTTCCTTGAGGGTGCCCTGGTGGCGTTAGCGAAGGAAGAAAAGTTATCTCCGCCGCGCTCGATAGGCCGGACCGCCGTCTGGTCCCATAAAAGCAGAAGTGCTCGACATTGCCACTAACTGACGTCAGCGCTCAATGCTCTATTGGTGCTGTGCTGTTCTTTTCCTTTTTTCTCTCTCTTTTGACAGCGCCAGGACGGCGCGACAAGCGGTGGTCGTTGTTAGGCGTTCTGTCGTGTGTCCAGAGGTTTACTCTCCCACGTCTTCATTTTCCCCAATGCTTTCTGCCCTGTATCCCGTCCACTGAGGGACATCTAGCTAATCGTAGATCTCTGGTTAGCTCTCTTGTTTCTTCAACCTAAATTTATTTTTATCGCCAAAATTTTTTTCTAGAGTTTCGCATGTTTTATTCAAAGCCAGACCAAGCCGAAGATACTATTATTACATTCTGTGGGAAATATTTGGTAATTATTCTTCACATGCCCCGAAAGAATCATTGCTGTAGTGGCGGGAAAGAACGGTGATGTGGTAACGTCGATTAGCTTTCGTTCCTCAAAGCTTGCTACTCTGTGGAAGCGTTGTTCGCGTTGCTTGCTTTCTTCAAGGCACAACAAACACATAAAGAATGGCACACATGACAATTCTGAGGCACAGAGCTTATTTCAGTTCTCTCTCTGCAAAATCTTGTTCTTTTGTTTGCATTCGCGGCACCCAACCAAATAATTACCACTTCTTACTTTCTTATTCGCAAGGACTTTTGTGTTGATTGTTTGAATGGTACCGTTTGGTATAATGTACACGTTGCACATTAAGGAGCCCATATTCTCTCCCAACTGCCTCACATAAATGGATGTATAGAAATCACGCGATAAGTAATTCCGTCACTCAGCCAATCGACTGACGTGGCCACAGGTGCCAAGACGAGATTTGCGCCACCTGCGTCGGTTCGCGTGATTTTCAAATGGTATCGCTCGCTACTCTCGCATCCATGATTAGGAATCCGTGAAAGCTCTCGGTAGATCCACGAGACCGCTGGGACAGCGCCTTAAGCCGCAGCTCAAAATCGACTTAGAGTGTGCGCTCGCCTTTCTTCCCTCTCGCTTCTTCCCTGTGTGCTTATATGCGCTTAAAGCTTGCAGTGTTAAATGAGGTGATCTCCGCACAGCTTTGCACTTCGCATTTGGTCACAGACTTGTTAACTTCACTGGCTGTGTGAATTACAGGGTGCCGTCGCTTTCCTAAGAACAAAAAAGAAATACCGTGTGCTCAGCAAAATTCGTATTTATTAGGCGTTGTTGCCAACTGCATTGAACGGGATCGCTCCCACTAGAACAATAGCGAAGTAGAAGACTGTGCGGTAAAGGTATAGGCGTTGTATACATAGCAAGACAACGTGCATGGGCGACCTTTCAGGCGATCTTCTAGTCAATCAGCTAAGCTTGTTTTGTTTTTTCTTCCAGCTTTGCCCAACGAGAGCGTTGCACCAGGTTATGGTTTATTTGAGTGAGAAATAACCTACGTATTGAATATATATAGTGGGGTTGAGGAATAATATGTCGAAGACAAAAATAATGAGCAATAGCCGGGCGAGGTAAGGATCGCCAGTCACCTTCTAGAGTCTGTGAAGGAGTACGTTTACCTAGGTCAATTACTCACAGGGGACCCTCATCATGACAAGGAAACTTACATTAGAATAAAGATGGGTTGTAGCTCATACGGCAGACATTGTCAGATCCTGACTGCAAGCTTACCATTATCATTGAAATGAAAGGTGTACAATTAATGAATTCTACCGGTGCTAACATATGGGACAGAAACTTGGAGACTGACAAAGATGCCCGAAAACAAGTGAAGGACTGCGCAAAAGGACATGGAACGAAAAATGTTAGGCGTCAGCTTAAGAGACGGGAAGAGAGTGGTATAGTGAATCCGCGAGCAAACGGGGATAGCCGATATACAAATTGAGATTAAGAGAAAAAAATCGGAGCTGGGCAGGTCATGTAAGGCGCAGGTTAGATAACCGTTGCACCATTAGGGTTACAGAATGGGTACCAAGAGAATGGAAGATCAGTCGAGGATTACAGAAAACTGGGCGGGGTGATGAAATTAAGCAAGTCACAGGTGCTAGTTGGAATCTGTAGCCGCCGGACAGAGGTAGTTGGAGATCGCCTGCAGAGGACATAAAATTGCCAAATAATAACGTATATATATATATATATATATATATATATATATATATATATATATATGTGTGTGTGTGTGTGTGTGTGTGTGTGTGTGTGTGTGTGTGTGTGTGTTCCTTTTTTGTGGCATGCGACGACATTTGGAGTATCTGAACAGAATTCTGAGGTTTCTTGTACAGTGTGTCTGCTATAAAAATCCTCGAGGTAGGTACCTGCTCATTTAGGTTTTCGTAATGCCATGCGAGGCATTTATACAACTTGGTTAATCGTTATGTGCTAGCCTAAACTCACGTCCGGTCCGCGTGTATTTTTCTGAACGAAGATAAAGGTTACACACAGTAGAAAGGCGTTCCACGATCACGATGCTCCCTAATGGGAAATTTGAGCGTAGCTCGATGCGTATTTTGAGTTCGCGATATATTGAGGCAAAAAATTTGAGGCCCAAATCACCGCACCGACTGGCAGTGGGCAAGTGCCGTCAGCGCCTTCGCAGAGGGAGGGGCAGTATGGGAACGCCTGCATGATGACAGCATCGGAGCCAGTTGTGGAAGAAGAAGACGACGAACGCGGCGAGCACTGGGACGAGCGCGTTCGAGTGGTTACGCCGAGGGACGCCGACCTTCAACACAGGAACGGGCGCCTAAGAACTGCACTCTAAAAAAGAATTCGCATAGCTGCTGTAGTCAAGTTCCTGCCTCAAAACTGTTCCCCGAGTCACGGAACATTTTTTGAGCACCTTGCCCCGTCGGCGCTAAATGTTCAATTGTTCTTGAACATTTAGCGAAACGATACGTATCATAACGCAGTGATATACGGTTCAGGTTTTCAGTAAGTTTTCACGATATTTTGAACTGTTTAGCAATTACAGTGGCTTAAACGAATAAAAAAGAAGGTGCGTAACAGATAATGTGGCACATACAATATGGCACAAAGCAGTGAAATATGGTTGGTATATCTAAAGAAAAAGGAAAGCATCCTCAATACGGCAATACGTAAAGAAAGCTTACTGTACCAAAGTCGGATGATAAGGAAGTTGGTAGTGCACCGAAATACTGAAAAAAATATCGCTAGCAGCGGGACCACAGAAATACAGGCAACACGCAGTTGTAAAACAAAATTTAGGTGCCAGAAAACGCTTCGTTTGTTGCTCGGAAGTTCAACACTGCAGTAAGGTCTCACCATTGATCACGCACTTCAAATGTTGTGCAACTTAGCCTCTTAAGCACACTAATCGTTGTCTATTATTCATAGTATTCAAAAATAGATTTAATGACGCATTTTGTTTTCTGTCTGGAACTCGCGGATTTGATAAATTTCGTAATGATAACTAGAGTCTTCAGCATGGAAACTTAGAAGCTATACTATTTTTTTTATCAATGTATATTTTGCTGTACTTGATGACTGTGAATTAACGACTATAAATTTTCCTTCATATATAACAACTCGTGTTACAAGAAGCCGACATCAAGTGCTGTAATGAATTGTATTTTTCGCGCAGCCCAATGTCTCCTTCCCGAGCGCGAGTGCGGTGTCATCCTTTTATGTCTGTCTTAGCGGCATCGCTTTAATCTGAGGGTTTTGACCCCGACGATATGAAGAGAGACGTTCCGCGAAAAGACATCGTGAGACATTTACATTTCATGGCAGCTCCCTTAAGCGAAAGAAAGTAACTTAAATAAACAAAAGAACTCTGAGCCGCTCTCACTGTGAGGCTACTAGACTAAGTCTTTCCTTTAATGGTTTCTTCAAACATTGCCAGCGAAAAGGCTTCCAAGTTTTCAAAAGCGTCAGCGCGACGACCGCAGGCACCCATTGAGTGAAAAGCAAAAAGACGAACAGGAGCAAGTGTTAGCAAAAACGGGCGCTTCCATTTCGGTCGCTTCTGGTTTTGTTTCCTCGCTTGACCTGCCTTTACTTAAAATTCTTGCACTTTTACTTTATTTGTTCTCTTTATTTTGCGCTCACTGTCAAGGCCCCGTGGGTGATCAACTTTTTAAATCGAAAGGAAGTTCATTAGGGCTGCGCGCGTGGGACTGCCAGGAATCGGGCACCAGCGCTTCTTATAGATCCTCCGGGGGATCTAGTGGGAGCAGTCGCTTTCAATACACGACCCAAAGTGTCTGCTCGTCTTTGGACAGAGAAGAACTTCCGCTGAGAAGAGGACATAACATCCGCCGCCATGCAAGAAGGGAGACCGCCCAGCACGTTTGCTGGCCTTCAAGTGGGAAGAAGGCGCCGTAGTTGGTCGAGCTTATACGTGTTCTCTTCCTGCCTGTTCGCTCAATTGGATCCACGTGCACGTAATGGTCCAAAACTGACTTGGTTCTGGTCTAAATAATCTTCAGCTGCTATGGGCATATAGACCGTGATAGACGCCAATGCGTTGTTATTTAAATATTTTCTTGCCGTGGGCTAAGTGTATTGTACCGGTGACGCAAGAAGGAATCTTAGTAACGGGCTTTACAACCAATCGCGAGCAGTTCTGTTTGGTTTATTGCTAAATAGAATTACTCCAGTGAAATATTAAATCATGGGATTTACCGTCCCGAAAGTGCACACTGTAGCCTACTGTGAAGTTGTGAAGGACTTCGAGTTCATTTGGCCATCTGGGGTTATTTAACTTGCACCCAAAGCATGGTACGCAAGAGCTTTTTATTTCGCTGCGATCGAAGGGAGTCACCTCGGCGTGGAATTAATTCCGCCATATCATGCTCAGTAGTAAAGTGGCATAGCCACTGAATGAACGCAGTAAATGGGCTGCTTCAATTGAATGGCTAACCTTAAAAGAGATGTGTAAATGCCTTTGTTCAGGACAACATTCATTTGGGCTAGATGTTGCATACTTCAATTAGGAAGGAAGAGCGCCAACCAAGGCCATCACGAGAGAGAGAACGACAGAGGAAAAACGCTTGTTCTGTGTCGTTCTCTCTCTCATGATCGTCTTAGTGAGCAGGAAGAACAAATGTAAGGACCACCCCTTCAAAGCCGGCTGTCTACGCTATGCTGAAGAAGAAAGGTAAAAATGATTAAAGCTGACAGATGAAGAAGCGAAATAAAAAAAAATATGAGGACGAAAAGAACTGTACGTTAACGCGCTGTAGCGCGCAACTTTTTGTCTGTCTCTTGGTCCACGTCTACTGAAGGTTGTATCGTACAAAAGTATCTTACAAAACCACACATGCAAATCGACTAGTCAGATCCCACACTCTATTACCCTTGTGGAATATACAACGTGTAACTTCCTTATAAGTCATTCTGAGTTAACTTATTTACGGTGATTTTCTTGGGAAATAATAAATAATAAGGCGTGTTGTAACCGCAAGGGCGGTCCAGGTCTGTCTATTAAACTTCATCTATTACTATACAGCAACCTTGACATGACTTCTGTTAATAATGGACGGCAAATTTCGCGCATTAGGGCATAGACTACAGCAGTTAACGTATAATCAAGAAATGGCAAAGGAAATTCCCTGGTAATATGGTGGCAATGTGGGGTTTCACTCGGCGCAACGTACACCTTATCAATCATGCCGACTGTCAGGACTGCAAGCAGTGTGTGTGACTGTAAAACAGGGGGTGTGCACCTGCTCGCGATTTGCAGTAGAACGAGGATCAGCGCAGAATATTCGTTTAATTGCGACTATCAACCTTTGACCGAAAATATTATCTGGGGACATTGGCGGGACCCTCCGAAGTTGGCTGGATGTTTCAAGGGCTTTAATCAAATTCCCGCGCGAGATTTGTCTGCGTTTGAGACTTTAAAAATTAAATTATGGGATTTTGCGTGCCAAAACCACTTTCTGATTATGAGGCACGCCATAGCGAAGGACTCCGGAAATTTCGACCACCTGGGGTTCTTTAACGTGCACCTAAATCTGAGTACACGGGCGTTTTCGCCCCCATCGAAATGTGGCCGCCGTGGACGGGATTCGATGCCGTGACCTCGCGCTCAGCAGCCCAACGCCATAGCCACTGAGCAACCACGGTGGGTTTTGAGACTTTGAATATACTCCGCTGTTCATGTTCATTAAACCTATAACTTTTGTCCAGGCGTTCAACGCTTAACCTTTTTTGTCCTTGTTTTCTCCCAGTTTCCTTCCCCACCAAAGATGTCAGTGCCTCCATTCAGGCCAACGTCTCAGCTGTTTCAACATACTAAACATCTGCCTCTCGTTTATTACTTTGAAATCTGGTTCTCAGCCGCTCCAGTCACCTATAAAAATAATTACTAGTCTGTTAACTAATAATTAATTAATTAATTGTTGCTCAAAACCATTGAAGGCCGACCAAAGGACTTCCTCTGGTCATATGAAAGGTAACATCGCGGTGTCAACTGCAATTATCCACGCACTCGAAGGCACTCCTTGTCATATAGATATGCAGAGGCCGGAAATATTCAACTATGAGTTTTCTTTTTGCGTTACCTGCGTTCTTCCAGGTTTGCGTTACCACTCCTTTATATGTTTCAGTGCGGTAACTTCTTGATAGGTTTGCCTCCCTTATCAGGAACAATACACAGAGTTCATATTTGGCTTGTTTTTCCCCGAAAATATGTGCGGGACGGTGATGTTACTTTTAGAAAAGACATACCGTGGAATAAGCGAATCAGCACCTAATATTTCTGTTTTCACGGTGGTATGCTGGCATGGTGGCTCAGAACTTTATGGTAGCTATTATCGTCACTATTTTTCTTCAAACTTTATGAACTGGTTGATTGAAACTGGCGCGAAAAGGCGAAATACCAAGGTGACAGAGATGATGATATTAGCTTCGTCTTTTCGCGTCAGTTGGTTACCCTGCCTGGTTCCACATAAAAAAATATAAAGTCATGACATTTGACGAGATATATTGATGAGATCGAGCAGTTACCATAAAGGACGAAAAATATAGGGATTCTATTACTGAGTGTTTCTTGTTGTCAACCATTGTTCTTCCACCTGCGGGTGAAAGCACGACTGATGAGTTGCCGTGACTAACATAAAAAAGTCAGAAATTTTCTTAGTTAGTGGAGAAGGAGCAAGCCTAATAAATAGGCGCATCGCCCTCCACGCGAACTATCTATCGTTAAGTCAACGACCAATGTCAACCTAGGTGTCGCGCCAGCGAGTTAGGCGTAGAAATGTTGATGTGTGGCAAGGCCCCTGGCACACGAGTATGTGCTAGGCCGCCCCCCGCAATAGGGTTGGGCTAGCACTTATCAGGCTTGATGGATCTTACGTGGCCCATCTGTAGCTCATTGTTATTGGAGTGGCTAAAAAAGCAAACACAAGGTGATGCCATGAGAACGACAGCGTTCTTTGCAGTGTTTGTAATATGCAACCGTTACGGATAACGCGATCGACGATGGCAATAAACGCCTCCGCAGTCTTGAGCAGCGCTGAACTAACGAAGCAGTGGAGTGTTCTTTGTCGCCGGTCTTCGGTCTGCTCTAGCTGTAGGTAGAGCTCTGACTACAGGGGAATGTAAGATCGCGTTATCCGTAACGGTTGCATATTACAAACACTGCAAAGAACGCTGTCGTTCTCATGGCATCACCTTGTGTTTGCTTTTTTAGCCACTCCAATAACAATGAGCTACAGATGGGCCACGTAAGATCCATCAAGCCTGATAAGTGCTAGCCCAACCCTATTGCGGGGGGCGGCCTAGCACATACTCGTGTGCCAGGGGCCTTGCCACACATCAACATTTCTACGCCTAACTCGCTGTACAGGGGCAATGGGGAAGGGATTGGTGGCGGCGCTCCAGACTTTTTTTTATTGCTTCCACTGCTGGGACCGGTGTGTAGAATGACACCCCATCACAGCATCAGATGTCAGCTATCGCTTGAGTTTTGTTCTACGCGGTAGTGGGGATGGGAAGGATTGAGGTGGGAAAACGCCGTAAAAGAAGCTGACGGTATGGCTTTCACTTGCGACACATGGTGTGTCGCCAAGAAGCAAATGCAGTATAGCAGAACTCACATAGCAAGAAATCCAAGGCTCACGATCCATGTCTGCGGCTGGATAAAATTTTACACGTTGGCACTTTCGAAACAACTAGCAGTGCCTTCTTGAGTCTCTGTTTGTCCCCCATGACAAAAGTGAACAGTGATTGTCTTTCTTACTTGCATTTCCGTGCTTTTATTTTATAATCTTAGTCTGAATGCTCCCGCGTCCAGGACAGGAGATGTTGCTTCAAAGGGCAGGTATATCAAGAATTGCTAGTCGCGTCTCCTGTCATATATGTCGATGATTATCACGTCGAAATGGTACAGTGGTTTCTTTTCAAAGGTGCTATTTTTCATCGTGTCGGATCACGTGAAGGAGTGGAGGCGCGGCTTAGAGGTGAATGTGTCAAAACATCGCTGACAAGAGCATGGAACGGGAAGGTATCTAGAATAGTGCAAAGAGAGCATTACAGGTCGTTCGTGAAAGACGTTTCAGGCAGGAGGAGGAGGAGTGTTGCTTGCTGCAGGCAAACCTAGCCTTGCAAATTCTGTCGCCAGCATCTCCGCCCAAGCACCACCTGTTAAACGCAGTAGTGTCTGAAGCCCGTCACATTTCGTCTGGTAATGTACCACTACTCGGTAGCACAAGCAACTTAACACGTAGCGCAACAGCCTGCGCGTCATCCAATCTACTTCGAACCCCAACGGCTTACCGTTGGCCCTCTAAACTTTAGGAGGAGCGAACACACATCTCTTCACAGTATCCAGTGTTCCCTCGGGAACAAAATGCGGCTTGCGCTTGAGCGCGGGGCTCTCTTACACTTCAGTTCATCTAATACTACTACACGTTCTGCGCTAAATTTAATACAGCCTAATAAGTAGCGGTCGTCGTCCGCATGAGCTTCACAGTGCACACATGCGATGATGAGCAAAGTCTTGTTTTGCACAACCAAGTTTAAGCTTCATATCTGTGAAGTCTCTTAGTCACATAACCCATGCCATGTCTGCATCAAGCATGGAATAGGCAGTGACCATTAATTTATGTTACATAAACGGTGTAATATGATGAGAGAACGGATAGCGTTGTTCTCGTTATTTTTCCTTAGTGAAATGGCGCAACTCACTCTAGGGGATAGAGATAAGTCGGGCGGTGAGAAGACTGTCTCACTTGCCGGAAGATTACAGACTAGCTTAGTATTCCTTTGTTTTGTACACGATACTTTTCGTGGTAGAACGTATTTCATAGGAGTACTGGGACTATACTGTGAGTTGACATTAAGAGAAAAAAGTCGATTTTGGCAGACCATGTGATGATTACACCAGATATCCCGTGGTCAATCAGTTAAAGCAATAGAATGACTACGAATAAAAGAGAAAGGAACTCGAGGACGCCAGATTAATACGTGTTTGACTAGATTTGGAAATTGCAATTCTAGGATGAAATCCGCTTACAAGAGGCAGTAGTAAATGGAGGTGGCCAGGAGAGGCTTTAGTGCACCGACGGGCGTAAGTGGTCCCAAGCAAAATAAAAAAAAGAATTGAAGGTTTTTTTTTAAATTTTATTCAGTGTGACAGCATAGAAAGTAAATAAAAAAAACAATGCACAAGAAAAAAGAAGTGTTCCGGCTGTTCATTTGCTGCGAGATTATGGCAACTAGTGTTTGTTTTGAATACAAATGACTAGCTTACTGAAAGCCCAGATGTCCAGAAGCCTCCATGGGCAAATTTGCTGAATATTACAGGCATTTAGAGTAGATAACTGTAAGATGCCACATATGAGGTGTTCGTTTTGTGGACAAACGTGTTTCACTTACACGAAACGTTTGCTTTTGTCACGCGATAAATAATATGCGTAGTTTTATTGTCACGTGCTGGAAGCGTTCCTTTTTTTATTCTTTACTAAAGTTACCCGTGGGTAAGCTATTTCATGGCAGCAACGTTAGGCTTATGGGCGGCTTGTGCCGTTCAGCGGTAAAGAAGATTATGCACCGTGTTCTGCACCGAAACGTCCTGCTGATAGAATAATTATTACTGTTATTGCTGATTTCCTTTTTACCTTGGAGAGCTGTAGCTATGTACTTAGGGTGTTCTCTTCTGCGCTAGGCCTCACAATACCACGACTTATTGATCATAAATATATATTGGATATAAATTCTGCAAACATGCAGTCTTTGCGCATTCTAACTTGGCTCGCGATAACTTCACCGGCCCTCTAATAGTCCGTGCATTGTCCGCATACATTCCACACTTCAAGTTCACAAATGATATATGAATAACCGCAATATACTCAAACGTGAGTCATTAATAATGAATAATTAGACAGGCGAAGAAAGTAAAAATAAAAACCACGCTCTGTTTCTTTGGTTTCCGGCGATTGAGCTTCCAAGAAAACCTACTTCATTTCGGTTGGACCTCGGAAGCCCTACGAGTCTTCTATCGATTTTAATAAAGGCGAGACAAATGACTGCCGTAACTAAGTTTTAATGAAGGCCCACGTGTTCCGAAGTCTGCAATATCTTTGTGATTTCGGCGAAAGATTAAACAACTTTTGTTTGTTCTTTAGTTGTAAAGATAAATATTTAATTATACATACACGACGTTCCTGCGGTATGTAATACAAGTTTTGCTTCAGCAAGAAACTGCACTCACTCTTATTTAAATTAAGAAACTTAATTCGCTTGTGAAGCCTAAGGCACAATGAAAACTACATTTCCCATTGATTGTAATATAAAGATTACGGTAATTGCAGAGAATTTTGCTTTCTCCGATGGTAATGTACCGCATCCGGAAAGCTTCGGTTACCTAGGTTTCTCCTAACCGATTAGAGCTTGTAACAGACACATTTTTCAAAACATGAACGTTCCGTTTCATGTATAATCATTACAGTATCGTAATTTTCATAAATATCCCTTAGCAATCAAATAATTCTGCAGTTTTTGTTTGTTTCTTCTTTTGTTATTTCTTTTGTTTTGTGCTAAGGTCACTAGCGAGGTTACAGGTATAAGATTAGCATTTCTTTCCTCCACTCTCCATGGCAAATACATCAGCCTTTCTTTTTGTTCTTGTTCTTTTCTTCTTTGTGCTCTAACCCATTCATGCATATTGAAGCAGCACTTGCTAAAAGGCCGAGTTTCACGAACAAGTAAAGCTATATTATCCGTTATCGCTCAGTTCATGCCCATGTTCACGTGCATGTTTCCGGATGCCTTTCGCAGCTTTAGTAATGAGAAGCACTGACGTAAGGCTAATATAATAAGACTACCACATGCGCAACACAAGCACCCTGAATCGCTTCTGCTCCTGTCCAGATATATTAAGTTTGGCACCTAACGGACTCATGAACAATAATGAGAAGCTGTATTCAAAAAGTCTGTGAGGCATTTCTACACTCTGTGCAAGAATTATCGACATGGGTACAATGCTTTAATAACGTCGCACTCTGAAAACATGGTAAGTAAGGTGTTGCCTTTTGCGTTCTCATAAAACAATTCCGCGTTGATTTGATATTTCTCTCATTGCTTTTCAATATAGTTTTAAGCTGTATTCTCCTTCATCTCACCTGCCAAATGTACCACTTCTGCCGATTTTCCAAGTTATTATTTTTACTTATGCGTTAACATTTCCACATAATCATCTGCAGTAACATACGCCAAGCTTTTGGCTAGGCTGACATCATCAGGCTTCACTGAAGTCTCTCTCCTCCTATATTTCTGAATTCAAGTGTGACAGACCTTTTCCTGGGCGCTGCCTATATGACACTGCCTAGTGCTTCCTGACTTGCTTTGGGTGTATTTTTCTGATAGGACATAGAGTTTTCCTTACAGGCGTAATTATGCATAACTGCCCATCTGTTCTCGCTTGTATTTCTGGTCTGTTGATCCAACCGGAACTTTTTCTGAGCCTCCCGAGCTCAGAAAAATTATTGGCGTTTTGACTAACGTGCACTCTTCTCTCGAAATTAAGTTCGCTACTAAGTTACAAAACATTCGTGCCATAGCCATTGCCCCTTTCAAAAAACCATGTGCTACCTAATAAATGCACCCATACAACATTCCGTGTGTAAATATGGTGGCGTTTCGCTTTCCTTTCGCTTTCACTACGTGTTTGTGTTTTTATGTGTAATTCTGCTACCAGTATTTATATTCATATGAGGGGGGGTGGGGTTGTACTTTTTTATGGTCAGTATTTCATCTCATGCGTTTTAACCACCTGGTCAGCGGTGTTTCTAAAAAGATTGAAGGCTCCAGTTACCTCGTAGAGCCCTATTGCCAGCTCCACACACGTAAAAATAATTCTGGCCACCGGCTAATAAAACAACGTCATCAGCGTGCAAAAACAAGAAATAACTTGTTACTTCGTCGCACTGTCTTACTTATGTGAAATAATATAACCTACGAGACTCGTCAATGCATGCTTTTTTCTATAATATAAAAAGTAGTAAAACAAGCAGCACTGGCGCAGACATCCCTGAATATATATATATATATATATATATATATATATATATATATAGTGCAGCGGCCCTAGGCAGCCCTTCTAATGTTTAAGCAAGTTAAACGTTATTAGTTCCATATATTTTATTAGGTAACTCTATAATGCCTTTACCTCGACCTTTATCTCTAACTACGTTCGACAAAACTGTGGTGTTTATGTCGGCGTAGTGCCACAGGTGCCCAATAAATCTGTATAACATTGTGCTTCATTTTCCTTGGCTATTTCGTATATGATTACTTATGGCTTATCATGTGCTTATCTGCCGACGCTAGAACAGACTTTTATTTTTCTATCATCCCATTTTTCTGCGCCGATACGTGGTTAACCTGCATAAAAATGAAGACATCGTATTCCGCTTGTAGGAGGAAATGTTACTTTATATCCACTGAATTCGTAGGTGAAATATAATTTTACTTTGTCAATGACATTTTGGGATTCCCTTGTTTTTGTACATCTCCGCCAATGCAATCGGCAAAGCTAGTATTCTTGATTTTGCCATCCAGTCGTACTACCTATTTGTGTTTTTCTGTGTGATTCTGCTACTCCTATTTATATTCATATCAGAGCTAGAATAAGTCTTTCCACTTATTCTAGCTGAGAATGTTGGAGCCATTTTCTTTATTGAAATGAAATTAAAAAGAAGAGACGTAGTGCTCCGTTACGCAACGCTCCAATTTATTTCACTCTTTCTGCCTCTCTTTCATGGGTCGTTCCGTCACTGTAGCTCAAGGACTCGACCATATTCCAACAAATAATGTAAGTTAACGTGTCTCTTTCATTCAAAATGCTTCTGCTTGCATTTTGTATGACATCTTGTACTTATTAAGCACTTCACGCACTGCATACAAAATCCTCAGCGTTATTTGGCTTTTCTTGCAATATCTTTGGAACCCAGTTAATTTTTTTGCCTTTGGTTTATTTCTTGGACAAGAATTGGCGCCGGCATTTTTTCCCGTGATGACGATAACGACAATGATGATGATGATGATAATGATGGTGATTATTTCTATTGGCATCTCCTTCGATACTGATCGGTGACAAATAGCTACCTCGCCTGCTTGAGCGAAGGATGCATAAAGTCGCCCTTTGGGAGAAGCGTGATACCTCTTTGCTTGTTACAAAAAGTAGCGCAAAATAAACGCAAACACATTGGAGGATATGAAGAATGAGCGCTGAATGTACCATCGCATGGGATCGTGCTTATAATGCGCTACTTTCTGCTACAGCCACTCACTAGGCCATGAAAAAGCTTTACTAAAGCCCTGCATTGCACTGCGTTCGTTTCCTAGAAGTGTCGGCAAACAACCTGAATATCTACATCTCTGAGTGAACCAGATCTAATTACAAAGATTGATCCCCGTTTGCCAAGTTGTCGTAAATTCTAACGCTTTGTTATGCATTCATTTTGCTCGACTAACTCACTCAGAATGACTGAAATGAGCTCGACCAAGGTACATTATACCTACCCCTCTGGCGCGCATTTACAAAATGCCAGTCCTGAGGGACGGCCATAAAAATGGCCCTTTTGTTATCTCTGAAACAACATGAATGCCTTGCCTGTTCTTTCATACAATAAAGTGCCATCTACTCATGGCTGCTATTACAATGTCAGTGACAAATACCTATGTTCTGTGGAAGCCCGAAATGCGGAAAAACGCTCATGAAAAAGAAAAACTCGTCATTTCTCTGACTGTAGCACGACGCTACAGGCTTAGTGCTAGAGTTCGTTGGATGACAAGTTTTTCCTTTCATATAATAATAAAGTCACAAGGACGTTAATAATCGGTCGACTAGAGCACAAGCACGAGGACATGTGGCCCAAACAACCGTGAAATATATACTGAGCAGGGTTGCTCATCGAACACAACCAAGAGCCTCATTGGAATGCGTATCGTTTGTGACAGGAAAGACTGGATAAAGCCTAGCAAGTAAGTTCAGACGCCGACTATGCCGTGATTTCCGGCGAAGCGATAGAGTCTCCTACGGGAGATGGAACGGCTCGCGCCGAGCTGAATCCATGTGACAAGAAGCGAATCCGAATTGATGGTGCGCTCGACGACCAAAGCTTCTTAGCCGTCCTCCCAAGGTCATGCAGACATAGAGATGAATAAGCAACAATGCTAGCAAGTTCTTACAGCTCTATAGAAGGAAGTACCGACGCATTAGTATCCTACTCACTTCCCCGCTACGTTCTTTTGTAATGTTGTTCTTGTTATTATAATTCTGTAAGCGAGGAGCTAAAACTGAGAACGATGAATAAGAACATGCTGCTGCTGTGGTAGTTCCTGCAGTTGGCGCATCTGCTGTTGTTGCGACTAAATGCGTAGTAGCTGCTCCCTCCCTCCCCCTTTCTCTCCCTACGTACCTGCCTACCTACTAACCGACTTACCTACCTACTTCACTCACTCACTCACTCACTCACTCACTCACTCACTCACTCACTCACTCACTCACTCACTCACTCACTCACTCACTCACTCACTCACTCACTCACTCACTCACTCACTCACTCACTCACTCACTCACTCACTCACTCACTCACTCACTCACTCACTCATCCTTCCATCCATCCGTCAGACAAGGAACTTTCAGGGCCGAGAACAACGTTCCCCTTCTGAGAGGAGCTGGAACACAGTGGTTCTACGGCTTCATGACTGATTCATGAAAGTCTTCCTAGCCAAGCGAAGGCCTGCTTCTGAGGCCCTTGGAACCGTGGCGAAGCTTAATGAACAGACATCTGTTGTACTGAAAATGCAAGCGTTCACACAAGTTTTGACTCTCAAATAGCCACTTTATGAAAGCTGGTGATTTAGTGAATACAAATGCGAATTTCGATTTCAAGCTCCGAGGACGACCAAAGTGCTAATGGCGGCCTTGAAATATGTGGATATTTTTTAGGGTAGCATTGTGCTCATACCGATGCCTGTGTAGGTGGGACCGCACGCCTGATCGACTGCTTGCGTGCGTTTGCGCGTTTTCGTCAGAGCGTGCTTGAACGAATCAGCGTTTGTGCGTGCCTGTGCTTCCGTCTAGCGTGGGCACACGCAGCATATCCTAATAATCTTGTAATTTGAAATTCAAGCCCCCGTTTTTATGAAACATAAAGTAAATTATAGTAACTGTGTAATTTTGGTGTGTAGTTCCAGAACCTATCACGACTTTCTAGGTATTTTAGTACATTGTAACTCTGCTTCTCGTAGAGACCCCTATTCCTTCGCGCTGCAGTATTTTCGGCTTTTTCCCGTGTTTTACTGGGAGACGCCGCTCTCATTGCCACGGCAATGGAAGTGGAGTCGGCAGACTGCCGACGCGACGTGACTGCTTCGTCAGGTACCGGCCCGAGGAAGAGAAATTGCCCACCGAGTCAAGCCGGCAGTGAGGACACTGTATTGTACTCCTGCTCAAGCGATGACGCCTCAGATGACGAAGGCTTCGAAAGAGTGGTACACCGGAAGGCCAAGAGAAGAAACATCAGCGGACGGTCTTCGTCAAGTAAGTCTACCGTCGTTCCACAGCGCAGGCCATCGGCGCACACAATTCTTTTTGTGCCAGACGCACCTTCCGACAACCTCAACCGCCTTAATCGACAAGCGATTTCCGTTTCTCTGGAGGCTCTTGTCCCAGGAGAAATCAAAGATATCAGAATTAATACTCGAAAGAACGTCCTGGCTATTGACGTCCACAACCGAAGCGCAATCAATGCTTTGATGGCAGTAAAGCTCCTGGGCAACATCAATGTCCACTACCTCATTCCGCAAGACAACGAAACAACGGCCGGTGTTGTTTATGACATTGACACGTCCATTAACGACAGCGACCTGCCAATTTTAATCAAACCTGCGACAGATGGTGTTGCCTTACTACAAGCTCGGCGCCTTGGCAAGTCGACCTGTGTAAGGCTCGTATTTAAAGGTGACTGCCTACCATCACATGTAAAGGTCGGCCACTTTCGTCATGTGGTACGACCTTTCGTACCCAAACCACTTCAGTGTAGAAGGTGTCAAAGAATTGGACATGTGAGTGCTGTCTGCCGAAATACAACGATATGCTCACGATGTTCCGAACACCACGACACCGACACTTGCCGTGCAACAGAGCTGAAGTGCCCAAATTGTCAAGGATCGCACGCTGCGTCCTCAAAAGACTGTCCACGCCTTAAGAAAGAGCAAAAAATCTTGAGAAAAATGGCCAGAGACGGATCGTCACACAGAGATGCCTCTGAAGCGATAAGGCGACATCGCTCCCGGAAACGAAAGCCTATGAAACCCTCTTCCGGTTCAAGGGAAATGTCTCGTCCGGCAACGCCACCTCCTGTTCCATCTGTCTCCAGTAAGAGCACGAATGTCAACGAAAGAAGTGGCCATGCTTCATCAAGTGATGCGTGGCCGGCACTGCCGAGGACATGCCACGCGCCAGAGCCACAGCAAATGACTCGCCATTTAAAGTCAAATGTCACTACAGTTGACCAAATGCAAGACAAGGACTCACAAGTGATTGCCATGCTCAAATCGCTCACGAATGTCATGCGTCTGCTACTGACGAACATGGACACTCCAGCTGCTCGTAGCGCACTGCAAGTATTGGACGCGCTGACTCCAGTACTTGAAAGCATCGCATAGCACCATGGCCCGCCCCTCGCTGCCCTTCCACAAGGAAGTCAAGAAAGCATCTTTACTGCAGTGGAATGCCCGTGGTCTCAAATCAAGAATTTCAGATTTTAGACATTTTGTCTTCGAAAACCGTTTTCCCATCCTCGTAATTTGCGAACCGAACGTGCAGAATGTTATACGTATTTCTGGCTATGAGGCATTCATGTCCTCTACCTGTGGTGATGTAAGCAAGGTAATTGTATATATTAGATGTGATCTGACTTACGTGTTGCAGCCAGTTCCGCCTCACGACGACAACCAGTACGTTTGTTTAATCGTGAAAACGAATAAGCTTACGTTCACACTCGTCGCTGTGTACATTGCTCCTTCAAGTGGCTTCGACTCTAAACGACTGCACGACATGCTATCAGCGGCACCCGGCCCTACGATTCTCACAGGAGATTTTAATGCTCACCATCCGCTTTGGGGGAGCCTGAAGATGGACTCCAGGGGAAGGCGAATAGCATCCTTTGCCACACAGCACGACCTTTACTGCCTCAACGATGGTAGTCCGACATATTTACGTGGGCCTACCTACAGCAGCTGCCTAGACTTGACCCTGGTTTCTCGGCTTCTTGAAAGAAACGTGCAATGGTTTACAGACATCGAAACACATGGAAGCGACCATATTCCGACGTACCTGAAGATCAAGGGACTATCGAAATGCTCCTCCATGACGCTCCGGCGAATTGACTGGTCGGCGTTTCGGTCGCACATGGAGGGAGTATGTCAGCAAGGGAACCATTCAAGTCCGGAACACGAAATTCAAAAAGCCATGCAAGAGGCTACGCGTTGTTTCCAGCCTTTCCCGAAATATGCAGAATTTGAAGCAGAACTGCAGCGACTACGAGCAATTCGCCGGCGGGCTGAAAGAAGATACAGGAGAACTAAATCCACCTATGATCTCCGAGAGGCAAGGCGGATGCAAAAGAAGATTCAACGTCGCATCGATGCACTACAATCTCAAAGATGGAAACGTTTCTGTGAGTCGTTGGATCCACGTCAGCGATTATCTCAGATATGGAGAACCGTGCGTGGGCTTCGCCTATCACCACAACAGCGTGTCCCTTTCAAAGCCCTCGCTTTGCACCAAGGTCGCAGCGAAATTGACATTGCTGAAGAATTTTGCTCAAGACTTTCCAGCTTGCAGTCCCAACGCGCAATTACACCATGTGCTACTCCTGTGCCACGGGATTCCCGCATGGATGTAATTTTTTCGCTGGAGGTGCTTGAAGCGGCACTGGCGACTTGCAGGCGCTCTTCGTCACCTGGCCCGGACGGGGTTACCTATGCGGCGCTCGCCAATCTTGGGCAGAAAGCACGACTCATGCTACTAAACCATTACAACGAGTCCTGGCGCAACGGTTTGGTTCCACGTGACTGGAAATGCAGCCGCTTGGTTCCACTTCTCAAACCTGGTAAATCACCGTTAAACTTGTCATCGTACCGCCCCATCGCTCTGGCCAGCTGCATAGGGAAAATAATGGAACGAATGATTTTGACGCGCTTGGAATGGTACCTGGAAAGTTACAACGTGTACCCAGATGCTCTGTCTGGCTTCCGGCGAGGGCGCTCATCCATAGATAATGTCATCGATTTGGTTACGTTTGTTCAGCATCAAAAACGCCGGAAACGACTCACTGCTGCATTATTCCTAGACATAAAAGGCGCCTATGATAACATAGCACATTATGCCATTATAAATGCCCTTATTGAAGCCGGAATCGGTGGCCGCACTTTTCAGTGGCTGTGCAGTTATTTGACCGACAGGCATTTCTTCGTGATGACCGAGGATGGCGCCACGACTCAACACCAAACGTGCCGTGGAGTACCGCAAGGCGGAGTGTTGAGCCCGACGCTATTCAACCTAGTGCTCGTTGGCCTAGTCCGATGCTTGCCCAACACAGTTCAGGTATCAATATATGCCGACGATATCTGCATTTGGGCGTCTGCCGTAACACGACTGCAGGTACGAGCACGGCTACAAAAGGCAGCTACGATAACATCTCTGTACTTGCGAAAACAGAACTTAGAGCTGTCTTCAGAGAAATGCTGCCTTGTTACATTCACTCGGAAGGAAATGCAGCGTTACAGTGTAAAGGTCAATGGGCAAGCAGTAGCAAATGCACGGAAACACCGCTTTTTAGGGGTAATTATTGACCGAGACCTATCATGGAGCCCGCATGTTTCATACTTGAAGAAGAGATTATTGACAATAATACATCTCCTCAAATTTCTCGGCGGAAAGTCATGGGGCACTTCGGTGCGGTCAATGCTGCAGCTGTATAACGCCTTGTTCCTCGGTTTCGCAAGATACAGCCTCCCTGTGATTGGGAACACCTGCAAAACAAACCTGCGTATACTCCAGGGACTACAAGCTCAAGCCCTAAGAACGTGTCTCGGTCTTCCGAGGTGTGCGTCTACAGCGGCAACGATTGTCATAGCTCGAGATCACCCAATATCAACGTACTTGGCAACCGACGCTCTCAGGGCGCATATTCGGCACGTTGCCCGATTACCTTCTCACCATCTTGCCGCTCTACCCACAGAAAGGCCACACACAACTTTCAGTCGTTTAATTGATGCCAATCGTACCTCCCTGCCATCGAACTACATGCCTGCAGCAAGACCATCCTTACCTTTATGGTGCCTGCATAGACCTGACATACGCCTCACCATCCCAGGAATCATGAAGAAAGCCAACATGCCATCGTTTGCCCTTAAGCAGGCCACGTTAGAACTTTTACATGAGGTGCACAGTGGCCGCCTACACGTTTACATCGACGGTTCAGTCACATCTGCAAGCGCAGCTGCCGCTGTGGTGATACCAAGAAGATCCGTCAAGATACAGCTAAAGACGTCACATGTATCCTCAACGACAGCTGCTGAACTGGTAGCCATGCGTGCGGCTCTTCATTTTATTAAGGAGGAACCATCCCACGCATGGTCAATCTTCTGTGATTCCAAGGCAGCCCTGCAGAGTGTACTCTCAGCACTGCGCCATGGATCACATGAGCAGCTCGCCGCAGAGATCAGAGAAGTCCACCATCGACTAGTTGACGAAGGACACGATATAATATATCAGTGGTTGCCTAGTCACTGTGGCATACATGGCAATGATCGAGCAGACGCAGCTGCCCGATCTGCCCATGACGGCGTCAACTGCGTTGCCATTCCTCTTTCGAGAGCCGACGCAGCGAAAAAACTTGCCGCACTTGCGCGTGACCTGACATTAGCCCAGTGGAATTCATCCGATTTCACAAGTGCACGCCTCCATACACTGGACCCTAATTTACAGCTCCATATTCCGCCCGAGCTTCCACGACGTGACTGCACCCTTCTTATCCGTCTATGGCTTGGAGTAGCATTTTCAAATGCCTACTCTTTCCTTATCTGAATGGCCAACAGCCCACTGTGTGACTTCTGCGGGTGCAACGAAACGATCGAGCACCTTCTTTGTCAGTGCTCTCATTTTAACCCACAAAGAACTGTCCTCTCAGCCACCTTAGACAAACTGGACAAGCGCCCAATGACAGAAAGCAAGATCCTTGGAACCTGGCCTACGCGAACATCAGCGCGATCCGCTATGAAGGCGCTGCTGCGATACTTGAAAGACACGGGACTTTCTGACAAATTGTGACAGTACACTGTGTGGCGCAGGACTGTACGGTGACACTGCGTAAGACTAGGAATGCCTTTGCGGGTTGCGTGACAATGCCCACAGAAATAGTTCGTGTGTACGTGCGTGTGTGTGCTTAGGTTTTTTTTTTTTTCTTTCCCCTTTTTTTTTTATCCTTCTTTCTTTCTCACCTATTGCATCCCCTTTCCCCTCCCCCAGTACAGGGTAGCCAACCGGAGATAATCTCTGGTTAACCTCCCTGTCTTTCCTTTGCCTTTCTCTCTCTCTCTCTGCTTGTTAGTCTGTTACCACGGCTGCTATTTGCTTTTGTTTTCTGGGACATCGATGTGTCGTTCGTAAATGATTCTCCATTTAATATTTTGTCAGTATACCTCGCGTAATATTGTCTAAAATTTTCTTACTGTGTCCTAAAACATTTCTGCATTTTCGCCAGTCAGTGCAACTCGCATATGCGCGTTGTTAAGCAACAATTGATTTATTTTCGTAGCAACGAAGTGGAGCGTGCATATTATATTTTAGGTTAGTGTACACTTATCACGAAGTAGTAAGAACCGGTAATACGAGAACGTAGCCTGATCGCTGACGTGCAGGCACTGATTGCTCGGCCCTTTTTTTTTTTGGCGCCTAATCCCCGTTAGCCGGCTACGTTCCTGTTTCTGGATCCACAGTCAGCGGCTACTGTCGCTTCAACATTTCTTTTTCTGGCCCACTCGAGGGTTGCCTCGTGGTTGGAGAAACGGGTGGCGCCGCTACAGGCTTGGCCCATTGGTGACATATGAGACAGGTTTACGAGTGCGGCGTGCTATTTTTTCGATATCTCGCCGCGGCAGATACTCATTTCACCTTATCAATTTCGCTTCTCGCCGAGTAACAGAGAAAAACGGCTCTGTCGCACTTCGCATCGCTGCTGGGGCAACTCTTTCTTTGCGGCAATCGCCTGTTTTATCGTTGTTGTTTTTGTGTGTGTGTGTGTGTGTTTTTGGGTTTGGGTCGCGTAAGTAGGTGATGGCGAACGCGAGACATTTGTCCGACGCATTGAGATGTGCATCAAATATGATAGGATTTGTGCGTACACTTGCTGTCTCCTTTCTTTCCACGCGGCCTCAGGCTACTTATATTTTTCGCCGTTCTTGTCCGCGCTCCTGATATGGCAAACGTGATGCCCCTTGTTGGCGGGTTGCATCTACGACTAGAATGGATTTGTTTATATATTGCTGCTTGTAATATGCTGCGTTCACAGTAATTTTTCTGTCTGTTGTTACAAGTGCTCGATAAGAGCATGATCACTTGCTCAAGCAGGTGCGTGAGTGTCGTTCGGAGATGTAGGTGCGGCACGTTGTAAAAGAACAATTCATTTCAGCCTCGATATGTTAAGACTTCAGAGATATATTAAGAGTCCACGAAGAGCAAGTTTTTACAAAGCTGAACAGTTCGCTGAGGTAATATTAGTAATATAGTAATTTAGGTAATTTAGTAATATACGAATTGCAAGGAGTATTATATCCTATTCCTGAACGCGCTAGTGCCGAACTTCTTTCTCATGATACTTATTTTAAGTAACACCGGGTTCACCGTAAAAGCACCAAATATTTATATGGTAACATATTGCTACGGTAGCTATTGTACATCATAATCCAGTTCTATTCACAGGGTGTAGAAATTTCAACCGCGATACAATACACACAAAGTGAAATCTTCAGAAAAATGTGGTGAAAGCGAAATGCCATGTGAGTTGAAATTAAAAAAAAAAGCGTTTTCCACGTGGCTTAATGGCAGAAACAAAATTTTTGGTAAGCGGATTAGTAATTTCCTCCAAGAGAGGTATAACTGTTGTTACTTGCATGGTATTTATTGCAATTTCTTCCTTTCCTTTCCTGCAAGAAATTTGATAGTTGCTTTTATTTTTCTCCATGTCAGCAGTGAACATTCCTGACGCACAGTTTTTGTGTTTACGTAGCTAAATGGACTTTGAAAAACTGATATTGTACAACTGCATCTCGAGCCATTATGACCAAGCCGCTGTAGAAGTTCGTCCGGTTTCTCAGCGTCATTGTTGCTTTCTTTTACATAGACACACAAAGAGAGACAGCGGGAACTAAGGCATCCAAACTTTCGCACAAGCCGTCCTTTTCACAAAATTGGCTTCATTCTTCAGAAGTGATTAGGCTGCTGGCATTGTGAAACAAGCCTAACTATCGGTCGCTGAACAGTCTTCCATGGTTCTCTCAAGATTTGAGCGCCCGGTTTACCTCAGAACTACGTCGTCAGTTCTGTGCGACGCTTTCTTTGAGAGCTTCACGAAATTCGAACTAAAGAAGCCACTTAAATTCTTCCTCACTTTCTTCTAAATATGTTTTTTTTTTTTGGAACCCCGTTCATTTCAGCGACAAGCGGCGATAGTCGTCACAAGTTCTTAGACAAGCAGGCCGCATGGGCGTTTTGGAGAATCTCGCTGCGGAGACAGGGAGCGTGGTCGAGAAATCCTTCCGCCTTCCCACCCTCCCCTAATACTGTCATTATTGCTTTTGACGCAGGCTTTTACCCAAGGTTAGCTTCTTTACAGATGTTCGTTATCCCTAACGTTTCCTGCTGTCTGTTTCTCTCTCTCTCTCTCTCTCTCTCTCTCTCTCTCTATATATATATATATATATATATATATATATATATATATATATATGAGGATTACGTTCGTTGTTTTATTTCGCCGAATGGTGTTTTTTTTTTCTTTCTTTTCTTACCCCTCCCGTATCGTGGTTAGGCTTCGTTTCTTGCTCTCGAAAATTGCCTCCGCCGCTGCCGGCGCTTGTGACCCAGAGGCCCATCTTTTGTCGGGTCGACAGAGTTTCTCGAGGCGCACTATGAAGTGAAACGGCCGGCCAAATTGAATTTATAGCTGCGTCTGTCTCGGCCGCCGCGCGCTTTCTCCGTCCCGTAAGCGCCCTTAATGGCGATGCCGCTGCCGACTGCCGCCTGCAGCCGTTCCTTTAAAAAGGTTACGTTTGGCCATCCCGGTTTCTTCTCTCTCCTTTCTTGCCCTCTCTTAACCGTGGAATCTTAATACGGGCTCTGTGCTGAGATCCTCCGCGATTCATGTCGGCTTGGAGACCTAGAAGACGTTCCATCTCGGGCTCTCTTCTCCTTGTGCGTCGTTGGCTAGAGCAAGGCGAGTTGACCTTGTAGCTTGGAAATAATTCTTAAGAAAACGTTATTTTCCTCTTTGAGAGCAAGACATTTTCCCTGCTTAGCATTGTTGCGAGCTCTGGAGCCTCGAAAATTTGTGAATTATAGTGTGGTGAGCAGAACCTATGGGCAGCGTACGAAAGCTTTCGCAATTCATGGTTATTCCAAAGTTTTGCACAAACCACTGGAGGAACACCTCGTTTCCTTAGGCGCATCACGACGTGCAGCCATTCATGTGGCAAAAGAGCCGTCTCATCTTCTTGTGTCCCAGTTTGGTCCACGAAAGTATAATTGATAGTAAGTGAAAGTTGGTTACAGCGGAATAGCAGCGCTTTGCTTCAAAGTTAATGAGTTTGGCGGTGATAAACAAAGTGCTAATCAACGTGTTTCGCCTCGCATCGCGTTTTGCACTTCCTTGTTTACTAGTCAACATATACCTACATGGGCTGTATGCCTTTCCACCGTTTTAGTACATCATGTGGTTACGTTTTATTTGTCGCGTTGCATGTGAGTTAATACATCATGCCATAAACAAACGACCATTGTAGATGTGTTTTGTACTGAAAAAAAAAAACACGTTCAATGGCTTCTCCGCAAAAGCTACGGAGGAGGAAGACAGCTGATAGCGGTTAGTAGAAACTGGCAATAAAGTAATACTAAATAAATAAACGCAACAGCGATGCGTGCAGCCACCTGCTGTCGCAGCGGCGCATCGCTAGCGATATCGTAGCCATAAATATGATTTGAACAGGGCCTCTTCTTTAACGGTCGAATCTTAGCTATTGACGAGCTTAGTGGCGCACTCCAAAAGCATTGCGTCCCCATTTAGCCTAGCCTCTTTGAAACAGAGTAATTACAGATTGAAAATTTTTTCGGGCTGAGACATTAAAACCATGAAGGAAAAAATGAAAAAAGAAGACGAAGAATGTCCCTTCCTCGCCTATGAGTCTTCCGCTAGATATATTTCTGTGATCATTATTAAACCTGTGAACATGCATGAGCACTTCAATACTTGCATCTTCAAACTGTAAAAGCGCACATAGACGAGAACGAAGAGAGTGGACAGGACGAGGCGCTTGCTGAGGATTGAAAAATTTATTGAAAGGAAACAAATCTATGCACACAAAAACGGAGTAGGGCGGCTGCGCATGCGTGTCCAGGAACACGGGTCAAATCCGCTTAGCCGTCCTACTCCATTTTTGTATGCATACATTCATTTCCTTTCAATAAAATATTTCAGTTGTCAGTAAGCGCCTCGTCCTGTCCACTCTCTTTGTTGTCGTCTTTGTGCGCTTTTAGAGTTTCAAGATGCAAGTAAACCAACTAGCCCAGTTATCCATTCTGTTACACCTCATACACGCAAGGAGAAAGAGGTGCAGGCTGGCAATTGTATTATGAAGGAGGCACCACGCCAAGCTGCTTGCCGTAGAGAAAAAGAAAACAAAATATAGTCGCAATAACAGCGGCTAAAAGGTTTGACGAACATTTGTATATATACTACTTTTAAGTAACGTTATATATATATATATATATATATATATATATATATATATATATATATATATATATATATATATATATATATACATATTTACTACTGTTAAGTAACATGTAAGATGAGCGATGAGGATCTCGAAGCGCATATCGACAATCATAGAGGTAATGGTATGATGGCGTAAAAGTAAAAAAAAAAGGTCAGCAAGAATTTAGCGCAAAAGGCAAGAGACATTTGTGATCATTGCACCTCTTTGAGGTCCCGGATACATGGTTTAAACTGGGTTCACCACCTTGAGAAGTCTTGTTCAGGAGCTCGCTCGACACAAGTCGCGCCTGCTCGACGAGCGAAGTGTAACTAACCGTGCTCCGGAGCAGACCACCGTCGGTTGCCCACATACATACATACATACATACATACATACATACATACATACATACATACATACATACATACATACATTCATACATACATACATACATGCATACATACATACATACATACATACATACATACATACATACATACATACATACATACATACATACATACATACATACATGTGTGCAACGCGTAACAAGTTATTCCGCGAGACATAGCACAATGAGAACCACCGAAGCGGATGCTAATTATTTCTTTTATATCAAAATTTGCCCCCTCAATTCAATAATTAGAATGTTAACTAATCTCATGGTATTATCGACAGTTAAAGTATCAATAGATCATCCTGGTACGGCACGTCGCTGCTCACATTATACCAGTGGGTGCGTCCTCGTATATTTCACATGTTATTTTGAAGAGCGTGGCTAACATTAGCTGGCACATCTTATGTCCTCCTTACATACAGTCAGGGTAAGGTGAAATAGACAAATAAATATTGGAATAATTAAATATATAAACAAGTTGTTTGGTAAGGGGCATAACAAACATTGCCAATTAATAATCCTTGTTTTCACACATGAGTAACAAACTAACAGCGCTTTAGAGAAAGACGCGTGGACACAGAAAGTGGAAAAGCGGCTGAAATAGCAAAGCGCAGTTTCTGAGGTGTTTTGCGTGCTAATCTATTTCCACGCTGTTAATTTGTTACCCCGGGTTACTATATAGCATAAATCCACGCTTACTTTTCTTACGTGCTACATGTCGTGCCATTAAGCGAGTAGTGCGATACCTTATACTGCTTTACTACGCGCTGTGTCACGTCGTTAAAGCCTTAATGAAATGTTCTTTAAGCGCCTATGGAGGTGAAGGCAATCCCATAGGAGACCTAATTCTTTTCGGCAACGTTCTCCTGGCATCGGTGCTCGCGACTCCTTTCTGAACAGGTGTACGACGTTAACCGGCACGTAGTACACAGCCAGTCAGAGCGCAGGCAAAGGGAGACAGGGGCTGATCGTGCGTTCATTAGAAGAGAACTGTCCTGGTAATTGAATTGCAAGTTAGGACGACTGCTCCAGACGGAAGCTCTCGAGCAAGGAAGACAGGAAGTGTCATGTGTCATCATGTACGTGACATCAGCACTCAGTTTTCCTCGTGGATTCGTTTGCTTAAACGGCAACTCTTCCTTTTTTCCATTTATTTGATTCACTGCAGTGCATACAGCCTGGCTGTTCACGAAGCCGTGTTAGCAAGATTGTATAATTGAGGTTACGTTGTTCTGAACTTTTTATGATCGAACCATCGTTCGTGCGGTGCTGAGGATCTCATGTTTCTTGCTTTTTTTGAGAGCTGTTTTTACTTCCAGTCTTACAAATTGACTTGCTTAAACGAGAAGAAAGGAGGTTAACCGAGGTGCCCGATTTTTATTAATCATAACATAAGAAGCCAACAAACACTGCACCCCCTTTCTTCTCGTTTATTACATAACGAGGGCCTTGAATCCGGCAACATTGATGCATTCAGGTAGCATGTGTGAATTTGTTGACCAGTTGACTTCAGCAAAAAGATCACGTTCTCCTGACGCCTGCGGCAGAAAGGATGTTCCACATCTGCCGCCAAGGTTTGCGAGTGGTGACGCTGGCTAACAATCCCAGGGTTCTACTAGGAAACAAAAATACCGAAGAAAGTTGATAGGGAAACGGCGCTGCGACAGCCCAATTGGAAGAGCTTCGCACGCGTAATGCGAAGACGTGGGATCGTTCCCCACCTGCGACAAGTTCTTTTTTCATCCACTTTCATTGCCATTAATTTATCATTTCTTTAATTCAATCAGTAAGTACAAGTAATTCCCCCAGTGTTTTCCTTGGTGTCATTGTTTGTTGGCTTCTTAAGATAAAATTGACCTGCTTGTAACTTGAGATGTCTGCAATGAATGGATTATGACCATACATTTGTCGACGCCCGAGAACTGGTTATGTCTTGATATTGAACTTTACATCCTTAAAAACTAAAAAAGGTACATTCGGAACGCAGAGCTATCAAAACAAAATGAGTTTATGAAAGCCTTTGCAGGTTGTTAAGTGCTTAAAATAAATGAGAAATAACAATTCAGCACAGTCAACAAAAGTTATGATTAACATGCACACAGCAAGGTTTAAGAACGTATCTATAATACTTTTTTATTCATATGATATGAGGAGATGTTAATGCACAATTTAAGGCACCGGCTACTCTTTAGCTCTTGAATGGGTCGGGCCCAACACATACAGGGTTCAACATTACATATCAAATAACCTTTTCTTCCAAGCACCAGAACTTGTCAAGCAACATTTTCGCAGTAAAACTATGACGTAAGAAATGTATGGTACATACAATATACAAGTTAAATTACTTCACAGTTCAACAGGAGAAAATCTCGGAAATACAAATGATACTGTCACCTAATAATACAGCCTCTAGTCAGCGGGTTGTACATACATCGCGTAAATGCATTATCACATGTAGACACAACATAACAGTTAACATAACATAATCCACAAACTCATAGATATATACAGCGACATTAAAATGAAAGGAACATTAAAAGCATTAATAACGGCCAACAATGCCACTCTCTTCGAGAAAAGTTTTTAGTGCCTTTAAGGCACTCTTCTGCAAGGCCGTTGTTGGCCAAGGACCCAAAAGTTTCTTTGAACTGAAAGGTCTGTGGTCTATTGTATTTAGGGTTGATTTAGGTCGGCGTCTTGGTGTGTCGTGATGTGGGCAATCTAGAAGGAGGTGATGTAAACCTTCATCTAGAAATCCATAATCACATTCGGGGGTTTCCGCATGGCCAATTGTATGTAAGAAATGTTTTGTGTAGGCAGTGCCTAGCCTTAATCGCTGAATAAGGGTTTTCATATTTCCTTGTAATGATAATGGAAATTTGAATTCAATAAACGGATCAATATGATACAAATCAGAGCTCTTGGACTTCTGATCAAACCCCGCATATTTTCAAAGACGTTGTCCTTATAATGCAGCGTAATTCATTCTTTGAAATTTGGGGCGGAATCACACCATCTTTGAGGTGTGCTTGTCGTGCGGCTTCATCGGCTGCTCTGTTACCAGGAATGTTACAATGCCCTGGTATGGTCGCTATTAACTGTCGTTACTTCTGCAGTAGGTGCGTAAGGTCACTGAGAAGAATGTGTGCGAATATTGTAGCTTTCCGTTGTATTACTTTCTGTCCGTTGTGTGAGTTTCCGTAGCATTGATGCATAAGACTGGGTGCTTGAGTGTGGTCCTCTTGATCGGTCTCTTGATTGCACTGTTGGTTGTTCTCTTGAGGAGGAATAGTTTGGTGGTTCACTTGACTGTGGTCATTCCGGTGCCCACTGAGGTGGGTGACCTTGCACTGGATGAACAATCTCAAGGTTTTAGAATGGTTGATTGCGCCGCAGTTGCCTTCCATGGATTAGTTCATGTCGACGGATTTGTGCCGTTGCCTTGTTCTGAGGGCGGCATGGTTCCCCGCATAGTTCCACATTTAGGCTGAAGGAGTGACTTACACTCCTTGTGGTCATGATCTTCTAAGCAGATTTTGCTTCGACGTGTGCTGCGGCAGTTTTCGCCTAGTAAGCAAAAAGCGGATCTATTCCATATTATGTGGTCGTGCCCAGCAGAAAATCACACAAATCACGGAATAAGTAATACTGAGCAGTGGGAGGCCGTGTTGCTCAGCTCCGACCCTGACCTGCAGGCCAAGGTCATCGAGAGAGCTGAAGAAGCCGCCCGGGCCCAGGGGCTTGTGGCTGCCTAACAACAGGGTCATCCGTCAATACCTTGTTTTCAAATAAAGTCTTTACTCACTCACTCACTCACTCGCCATGTACCGAAATCGCTGGCAATTATAGCAGCGAACTGCTGGTCCTAGATATTCCTCTACAGCATGACTGGTGAAACCCAAGTAAATTCTGCCTGGATTAGGGCGATCGTCTCTGAAAGTAAAAATTACTGTGTGAAGTCTATGCGACTTTACTGATCCATCTTCCTGGCGGAAATACTTTATCTGGCTGCGTGCCGATATAATTCCTGCATCGTTCAAGAAGTCTAGGAAAACAGAGGAAGGCGTGAGATGGAAATTCAAGACGATGAACGAAACGAAAACAAGATGAAAGCAGGAGCGAACGTTTCGACAAGTGAACTGGTCTTCTTCAAGGCGACATATGCTTTCCTCACCACAGTATATATAGGTGGGGTTCTTCTAAAGGTAGAGAGGACGTAAGGCGGGTGAGTGCGGCAACCAGCGAAGGCGTGTTAGCGGCGAGAGTGTAGAATTGAGAATTAAGGAGTCCTGTCCACAAGGCCAGTGACACGGCCGTCTTTCAATCACGTGTCAACGGCCGTGTGTCAGCCGGCGTCTCAACGGCGTGCACAGCACCCCTCTATTACCTATTTCGCTGGTGATCGTGGGCTATCGTGCCTCTGAAAGCGATAATAGAAGGAGCGGCAGAAACCGGCGCTCGTGAAAAAAAATTAATAGAAAATACTAGCAGAGGCCACTCACCTTGTTCCGTCATCTTATTTCTTCAGTATTTTCTATTTTTGTATTTTATTTTTTCCAGTATGGCTTGCCTTCTCATTCCAACGAGACCTTGACTATCGGCAAGAGCACCTCAGTGGATATGGTGCTCGTTTGAGCTTCTGGCTTCCGCTTTGTCTGCGGATAGGCCAGAAATGCTACTCTATTGATGACAGCTCGGATCGAGTAGCGAACACTCGCCGATACCTTCACAAGATCGGGCGTGAATAAACTGCTTAGTCTTTCCCACTTCAGATACAGTATCGTACATACTTTGCATGTGCCGTATGAGCGGCCGAGCGAGGTGCTCAAACTTACAGCCCGTGTGAACTCCTGCGGCCTACCCTTTTTCGGAGGGGATGATTTTGGACACGTGAATGCGAAGAACAGCATCAAATTTCTGTTGGACCTTCTATTCATGCCGTAACATATCTTTAAAAAATGTATACGGCTTGAATGCGAACTTTCACACATTGGCGCGAGCCCGCGTCTTGTGCGCGCGCATTACTTAGAACGTTACATTGCATTAGAACGCGTGTAGTGCACATACCGAGTTTTGCGCGTTGCGTTTATGTTGAATTTCACTATTGCACCATCACGACCTGTCGTATACCTGTCCATTTACTTGTCTTTCTCCCTCCCCCTTACCGCGGTCGGGAGCAGCGGGCTAGAGACGTCCTTACGGCCCACCTTAACTCCTTTCTTTTCATTAACACCTCCGTCGTCATACCTATTTTTCCAGATACTGTATCATGGTTTGTACGCAGTGTAGTATTTTAAATCGAACCACAGGCAAAGAAAATTGTGAATTTGGCCAAGACGTATGTGAGAAATTGCAATAAAAATAATAGTTATCATAGTTACCAAGAGTATCAACATTTCATTCGTTTGTATTGAACGGTTGCGCTTAATGACCTGTCGAACTTCATATTGTAAGGTCAACCATCAAGCCAACGCGGAGACATTATTCTACAGCTACCATGTAAGGTCAACCATCCAGCCAACACGGAGACTTTATTCTACAGCTACCATGGTTTCAAGGCTACAAAGTCCGTAACAGTTGCGCTGAATTTTCAATTGCAATTTATGCTTTTTATAAATAGCTTGCCCAGAACTTGCATAGCTACTTGGACAGTGCTAGGGCAAAAAAGATGATAGACGGCTTTCTGAAATTCCTAGAACTCCGGTCATCAACACATGGCGTTTAGCTGCGCGAATGGAAACGGTGTCTTCTAGACAAGGGTCCAAGGTGAAATAGAGCTATTTCGGTGTTCGACAGTCGCACAAGGACTAGGTTTTTAAGACCTAATGCTAATTCAGAGAATCAAATGAGCGTATCACACATGGAACATCTACAGCGCGAGACTTCGATTCTCTCCGCGTTCTGCCTCCATCAGTATTTCACATTGCGACAGGCGTATTGACTTTGCTTGATCCTTTTCGTTTTCTCAGAGAGGCCTCATTTGTGTTTGGCTTTTTATGGTGGAATATCCATCTGCCAGTCCGCTGTTCCCCGTCTCTGTCTGCAACTCAACATTCTCACCACGTCTGGAATTCGTGAGCAGCGGCTTCAATGCTCCGGAAACGAAAACAGCGACGTTCTTCAGTGCACCTTCGCTCGCAGTACGTTCGGTGACCGCTTCTTCCTTTGTGCTTTTCTTTCGACGTGGCTTATTTCTTGAATTTGATGTGTTCGTCCCGATGTCCCAGTGCTACCCTCTAGCACAGGGCGCTTTTATATTGCTCTCTTCAGAGTTCCTTCGCCAGCTACTTGCCTATTTCCAAAGCATTTTGATCAAGAGACGAAGCTCAGCGTCCCACTGCGCTTTGAATAGAAAATAAACGCTGCGCTGTTCCAGCTCTTCATGGGAAGTGGCTCCATTGACGATGAATACGAATAGGTTCTCCTCCGCGTGAGTCGGCTAGTGCGGCGTATGTGTACTCGCTCTGACTTCTCCTGTCCTATTCCTCTCGATCGTCAGGGTCCCTGCTCCCTTCCTACTTCACTTTGCCGTTACTGCCCATTTTGCCCTTGCCGTTACTTCAAACACTGGGTATTCGTTCACGTTGTCTCGAATGCCTTCTAGGTTACGTGGTGGTTACGAGCCATCTGGGTACTTACAGCTTGTTGGCTTTGCCTGCTGAGAGAATTGCCTCTCCAGCTGCATGCTGTGTGTCGTGATAGCCTTAGTGGTTGAGAGTGGACTCGAAAGCCGGGATTTCTCGACGAGGCAAGGAGGCCATTTGCGGCGCAGCGGCCTTTGACTGCCAAGGCGACGCTTTGCTTAAGCCTCAAGTGTACCTCGTGCTGAACCACGCTCTGATTTTGGTCGCCTTGCAAAGCGTAGGTTTTACTTTTACTTCTAGGAAAGAAGTCTGAAACCTGTTTAAGTGAGCCACCATATATACCAGGCAAGTACTCTGCACTCGTTTAAAACAAACCTTTATAAATTCTTGCTGGGCTTGTTGAAATAATGTTGTGAGGTTTATGTCCATGCTTCTTTCCCCTTTGCAACGACTGTGACAAACGTAATTCTTTCTGAATGCGAACTTGACGTACACATGCTCAAGGGGCATTCGAATGGAACTAAATGAATCACAGTTTCTTGTGAAACAACGAAATTGCATTGGGAACAATTTGCAGCACATTCAATCAGTCCATTCCACAGGAATATCATTTACCTGCCACTTCGCTGGATGAACTTCTTAGCTTTAAGAATTTGACTTCCATAGCGTTGCGTGCTGAAGGAGGCTCGAATATTTAGGTAAAACTACAAAGAAATGCTGCAAAATGGTGGCAACCGAATTGAAGAAGACGTAATACGAGGGAAAGCCAAAATGAAATGGAGGAAGTTATTGCAGGAGGAAATGGGTAGGCTAACACACTCTTGGTTTAGTAGCAGCGCGGTGGAAACAAATGACCAACGAAAGAGCAGTCTGAGCGTGCTTAATTCGTTCTGACTTTCGATGTTAACGTCACGGCTCTTGCACAGACTTAGGAATAAGAAAATCCCGCAGACTAATTTATATGCAAAGGCAGTGAGCTCAGATTGAAGCTGATAGCTTTATGTAAGAATTACACCAATGTTTGAGACGTGGCCCTTCTAAAAAAATGAGATATCCGACAAAAAGCGAACAGGCATTGCCAGTACGTTTTCTGCCGCGTCTTTCTTTTCCCTTTCTGCGCATCCTTTCTCCCTGCACCTCCGCTTCCTTCTGTCTTTTCCTTTCTTCTAATTTTATTTTTAGCCGTTTATTTCCTCGTCTTCACACCTTTTCTGTTCTCTTGCCTGAGGGCCGTTGCTCGCCCAACGCGCGGAACTAACGCTATTAGCTTGCAAATCAAGGATCTGTTCCCTCGCGCAAGCCACCAGCTTCGCACTGTAGAAGTTTACTCGCCTTCCTGACCTCCTATCGGCTCTCCCTTCAACCTCTCTCTGTTTTTTCTACTCTTCTTTTGTCGTAATCATTGCCGCGTCTCACTTTCAAACTCTTTATTCTCGTCTCCTGTCCTTTGTTTAAAAAAAGCGCTCGCCAGAAACATGCCCCAGCAAGAAAAGAAAAGAAGAACAGAAGAAGGCAAGGAGAAATCTGTGGAGCTAACAATAAGGGGATTTAGCCCCCAATTTCCCCGTCGATCATAATCGCATACGAACTCCCCTTTTTGTCGATCCGCTCAAAGACAGGCATTCTGTCTGCTTCGGTGTTTTCCTGTATGTGCATGCGTGCGTCTTGCATGCACGTGCTGCCGTGCTCCAGCTCGCTCGCAAAGAAGAGCAGGCTAAGAAGCAACGAAGCAACTCTCGGTGTGATGGGCTTTCTCGCGCCCTGATCGAAGCTGGAGCGGCGGCGGCAGCTAGGAGTGCCGTGGCAGCGCGCGCAGTGTAAAGCGCCCTAACACGGTCCGTAATTTCGAGAACTGTGCAACCTTCCCGTTCCTCCTTTTTCTTATGTTTCACCCGGTTGCCGGCAACGAAGTCGCGCGGCCGCAGCCGGGCGACGAGAGGCGTCGAGTACCGGAGGGAGGGAAAGGAGGGCGCTGAAAGGAGGAAAAGGGTAATGCATCAAGGAGCAGGGAGAAAAGGGGGCGAGAAGGATTCCGCGCTAGGCACATGGAGACGAGCCCCTGGCGCGGCGGCGAGCGAGTCAAGTATTACCCAGTTTTGTGTTGGTGTCTTTCCACGTGCCACTGCATTTGCTGCGGCCTGCTGACGTTACCCCTTTTCTAGCCCCCCCGCCCCCCCCTCTGTTCTTCTCTTTTTGTTCCTTTCTTGAGTTATTTTATCTCTCAGATTGCTACGTGCACGAGGCTTTCGCGCCCCGGTTTTTGCAAGCACGGTTCGTTAAGTGCGACGCGAAAGAAGTGAGCGTGAGGGGACGGTAGAGGCGGTCTCGTCTTGCTTCTTATCTCTTGTTTCCCAGATATCGCTTTCTTTTTTTCCTTTTCTCCCTTCGGCTTTATCTTCCCTTTGTTGCTATGACATGTATGTGAAGCAGTGCCGCTGTAATTTTCTTTCTTTGGTTATGTTTCACTTTCTTACGTTAGTGTCAGTCTACAACAGATTCAGAGCACTAGCTGCTTTCCGCGTTAGTTTATGTGCAAAGTGGAGGGGAAAAGAAGGAGGTGTGGGTGGACTGAGTATGCGGGCTGGCCGAGTGACGGAGGGAGGCTAAAGAGGAATGGAAAAAGTGGCGAATGAAGGAGCTAGATAGCTCAAGTTCTTCGCCGCGTGGCATGAACACCCAGACGTGGCCATGCGGGTTAGCGGCGCCCTTGGTCGAAAGTGGAGGCGAGCGGGACTAGGCAGATTTTGACGACCCTCGCAGGAGACAAGCGCCGGCGGAGTACTCCTTACACGCCTCTCTCTCCGTGCGCCACACTGCACGTCTCTATTTACTTTCTTTTTTTTTCTAGCTTTCACGTTTTTGTTCTGGGCGTCAGTGGCTTTCCATATTACATCTTCCTTTTCCTCACCAGCTTTTTCGCGACAGACGTGCATTTAAATAGGGAATATTCAATTTCCATTTCGAATTCTACGATGTGCTGTCGCAGTGTGAGAAAGCTGCTGCCAGTCTGAGGGGTTACATTAAAGTAATACGATGTTAAGTGTGCTTGTTTCATAACCTAAGAAAGGCGCGGCTTTCTTTGGAGCACAGTTCTTTGGGATAAATCATCCATGGGGTGAAAAGCGCGCGGAAATACGTCATCCTCCCGAAAGCGCGTCACTTTGTGGCGGCTCCGCATTTCACAACTATAAGCACCCACATGCGCATTCTAGAAGTGCTGGAAAAAGCAATGGAAATCAATTATCTAATAAATTGAACACTCTGGGCAATGCTAGCCTAACGACGACTGGTTACACTTGTGGTGACGAGCGACCGCGTGTACCAATGGTGTCTCGGCCTTCCGAGAGAGAGAGAGAGAGAGCAAACCAACACGACCGATCTCTATATCTTACTCCTCAGGTCGAACCCACTGGGCTCTCCCGGCCGGACTGCTCTGATGCTGCTAGGACAACCGTCTACCTTTCTCCTTCCTACCCTCTCTCTCCTTTACTCCCACCTCCGCCACCCTGCTAGCGCTGAGCCGTGCTCCCGCATGGGTTGCAGAAGATAGTGCTAGCCTTTCCTCCTCTCCCCAAAAGAACCACTTCTCTCAAACGCTAGCCCGTACCGGTAGAGTCACTGGAAAAAAATTTCAGAGTACCGCAAAGGTCTGGATTTGACTGGCAACACTGAGCGGCCACCGCCATATACCTTCCAAGCCGACTGCGTCGTGGGAAGGCCGCCGTGTTGGAAGAGCTTGATATTCGGTGACACATCGGGTAGAGTGTTTACTGAAGTAGAAATACTTTGTGCGGGGAGATAATGGTTGCTAAGAACGAAAATCAAATGTTATTTTGTGCGAAGTAATACAGCCGGTGGTTGTTTTGCACGCCAATCGTGTTTACTGCTGGAACTGTGCTGCGATTGTGGGCAGCAGCTTAGTGCTACTATCGGGAGCTTATGCACGTGTTTTTTTTTTCCCTTCCGCGGAGCGAGCTACGAAGGAAACATTTCGTCACTTCGAGCTGGAATGAGGCAAGCTTGTGCTTTTGGGCATGAACATCGTGGACCGCCGTCGGCTTCTATTGAACGTTTCCAAGCAGGACGAAACTAACAGTTGATAGTGCCACAGGCATGTACGTTCATTGTATAATTTCACAAGCTAAATCGGATGCATTTAATTTAGTTTGTAAACGGATACCGCGCGTTCTCGATTCTTCCGGGCGAGTTCGTCCGCCGTATACGCACGACACACTGCGACTGCCGTGTGCGCACCGGCGTTTGGCCGTGATTGTAAGACGATCTGTGCACAGCAGGCGTAAAAACCAACTTCGATGACCATTTTGCACTCTAAATCTTGTGGAAGGCCAATATGAGCCATTCGCGTGATTAGAGCAACTTATATGTACTTCTGTACACTGATAATGAGCGAGAGTTTGCTACACTGCGATTTATAAACGCGGCTGTCTAGTGCGTTCATGAGAGGCTACTCTTCTCGACTTATTTATGACTGTTTTCTTAGACTGCCAAGATTTGCTGCCTGTGTAAAAAAAGAAAGAAAGCAGGAACGCCCACTGGTGACGCAGCACTTCTTTTTCTAAGTTACGTAGGCGATGTATAAAATTCTTGTGCTTTTAGAGCGGTATATGTAACATGCATAGTGACAGAGTGAAACTGAAGCTACTGGGAGTTCTGTTGTTTTTTATTTCTTGTTATGCATCAAGCACAACATTATTTGGGTAAAGTTGAGAGTATGACGGAAGCCCGTCTGGCCGGGATGATGCATACTTTGTGAACAAGGCTCCCGTGGGGTAGCCGAAACGTAAATAACTATTTTAAACCATTTTTGGTCGGTGCCCAGACCTCTTCCTTTTAAGTATTATTTGGGTATGCACCGTAGCATTTCAACATAAAACATAATATGTATGCTGACTTCAGTTCATTGCATGGGCTCGGCTTAGAAGCTAAAATTTGAAGCATGTGTTGTGAATATCACCTGGCCGTTGGTTTCAAGCGCGAACTGCATATGTATAAATGAGCAAAGGATAAGTGGAAAAAAAGAAGTATCATGGGCCTCGTATTGACCATGTTTTTATTGACTGCGATTATCAAGATCTGCGAAAAACAAGTGCCACATGGGTCGAGTGACTCGAGGCGAGAGCGCGCTCACGTGCACGGAGAAATCATGCGAGTACCTGGTGCACGTGAGGACGCGGAATTCTCTAGCGACAAGTGTGCCTTCGCGTGCGACGAGCACGGAATAACCGCGTGTGTTGAGCAAGAAACGCGCACACGTGTACCCGAGTCAAACGTGCAAGACGCGAACGATCCCTGTAATGAACTCCTATTTTCGTAGCATCGATAACACCGCGTGCACTTCGCTTAAATATCTTCTAAAACAGTGCCGAAAAGCCCAAGCAAGGTATACTTATACCTCGCACACGCGGGTGTTTTTTGTAGGTTTGAAGTTCTCCCGGCCTATTCTGTGTAACCACGCAGAACGACGCTCTCGGTCATTTTTCCCGGTCGGAATCTAGAAAAAGGTCTTTCCAGACTCAGTTCGGTTGCTGCATCCGAAGGCGCAGCAGCCAGGCATGATTTCCTTGCAGTCAAACGCGAGCGCGACAATCAGAACACAAAAAAACGTAGGGAACCTGCGCTGCCTGCACTCTAACTAAGCCGGCCCACCCGGCGTCATTGCCAAGAAGCAATGACGCCAGGGAAAGCATAGTGGTAGTTTGTTGTGGTTGAGATCAACATGTAGAAAATAATCGGAAAAAGGGGGAAACGAACGAAAGGATAACTTGGGGAGACAAACCCATGATCTGCGCTACGCGTGCGTTGCACTATCGATTGCGCTACGGCGACAGCCATCAATCCGTCCACTATCTTAGGTATTTGCCTGTACCAGATAAAACCGTGGGAGCACTAGCCAGTGCCACTCAGATACATGGCCTTATTGACCTAGCGTAAAACAGTTAGGTTCAGGAAACACTTAAATATTTACTGAACCCGAATCATAAATTGAAACCGTGACGAGGAGTATTAGTGGACGTTAACGTGCTGGGATTGGTTGTCGCGTATACAAGTAATGAACCGCGGTACAAAAAATAACGTAATGATAACACTCAGATGCATAAGCCTGACAAAATTATGGTCTTTCTTCTTCCTTAAACGCATTGATCTAATAGAAATTATTGTATGAAATTGCTCCCTATGGACACAACGGCGTATAATACTCGGACCGTGGCCACACCCGTCACTGGCTCGAAAAGCGATTCGTGCACTAGTGCAGTACTTGAAGTGCGCCGGCTTAAGAGACTGTTTATAGTGCCCTTGTGTGTGGTGTCCCTCCCACACGTACTCAATGCTTACTCTCTCCCTTTCTTCCTCTTTCTATTCCCCTTTCCCCCACCCCCAGTGTAGGGTAGCAAACCGGATGCTGTTCTGGTTGACCTCCCTGTCTTTCCTATCCTTGTTTTCTCTCTCTCTCTCTAAGCTGGACTAAACGTGCACACGTCTGCTTCGTTCACAACATGGTAATAATTTAAAGCGGCAAAAACTGGCCGTGTTCTTCGCTCGTTCGTTATTAGTATTTTTTGTACATCTTAAACCATTTCTTTCGAATATTAGAATTTCGTTTTTCTTTTTCGTTTCTGAAGCAATCGAGGGAACAATTTCTAAACAGATTTTAATGCCATCCGCCCTGGCATGTTGCCTAATGATGTGGAATAAAATATCTCTCCCTCATTCTAAATGTTTAATTCGTGAAATGTAAGTGTTTAGGGATTCTGTCGCAAGAAAGGAAGTTGCTATTTCTTATCGATACTTTGGGTGACATGAGCGATACGGGAAATGGTCCGTTAAGTAAAACGATACCAGGCGGTCTCACAAATCGTAGGGAAAAAGAGAGTAGCCTTTCTGTATATGATCCTTTATTTTCTGAAATTTCGAAATAATTGGACCACAATCAATGCTTTTATGCACCAGGCCGTTCCATTTCCTCCTCTGTCATGTAATATCTGCTTGCAAATGCTAGGATATTAATGCAAACAGCAAAATAAGAAAAGAATTCGGGCACATTAACGCTGGTAAATTCTTCTGAAGTTCCTTTTTTTTTCAGAAATGTTCTTGTTTCAATAAAACCCGACCCAACGCTTGCTTTGCTGAGTAAGTGCTTTAGAAAGAATTTGTGCCTGTGTCCTTGTATGCCAGCACGACGTAGTTTTCGTAAACGTTAAAATAGACAACACTTTAGTTTGGGCGAGTTGATTCATCTTGTCAGTTTTCATGAAAACGCGCTGAAGATGAAGAAGAAAGGAACACATATTGCAGGACTGGCGCTGCTTCCAACTGCCGTTTATTTCAAACGATCACCTATGCACATGAACTGATTTACCCTACAGTCGTATGCTTTGAACAACTTACACAATCTTTTGTGTGTATGATCAATCAATCAATCAATCAATCAATCAATCAATCAATCAATCAATCAATCAATCAATCAATCAATCAATCAATCAATCAATCAATCAATCAATCAATCAATCAATTAATCAATTAATTAATCAATCAATCAATCAATCAATCAATCAATCAATCAATCAATCAATCAATCAATCAATCAATCAAACAAACGATTTTATTTACCAGAAACAAAAGGAACTGAAGGGACACCTGGGCAAAAAGCTGTCGCAGCAGCTTGACGGACGCCCAGGGTCCCTTACATGGCAGTAGCACTCACATGATGTATACACAGAAGGCTTTATACACAACAACCATTACACATCGCACGTATGCATAAAAAATGACATTTTACACTTGAATGCAATATACTAAAATGTCACTATAAAGAAAGAATGTAATCACGCAAAACATTTTTATTTAGCGTAGCTGTGTGCTTACATTTGTTTAGTACAGTCGGTATATTATGTGTTAAGGACTGTAGGCTGTAATTGTTTCGAAACCATGGTACCTTCCACACCTCGGGGTTCCGTGTAGTATGTTTCGTGTGAGTGCAGAGTTCTAGCTGAGCAAGTGATGTAAAATATATCTTAACATATTCGAATGAGAAGTAAATCGTTTCTAGTGATCTATGTTCGTCTAATTTATCTTCGCGCTTTAGTCTGTTTTTGAGAAATATATTATCTGTTGGTAAAAGCTGATTAACGCTCTCTATATAGCGAACGATTTTCTTTTGAAGTATTACCAGCTTTTGCAAGTTCGATTTTGATGTTGTACCCCAGAGAAGGTAAGAGTAATTTATGTATACGATAAGAAGAGACCATAGTATATTTGAAGTTTTGTTCTCGTAGGTAGAAATGTGCGGCAACATGCCATAGCACCGGTAACCGCAGAGAGTTCGCCGTAGAGATGCTTGATATGGCATCTCAACGTAAATTAGAAGAAAAATATACTTCAAGAATTTGAATTTCTTCAACCAGTTCAATGCGTTGGCTCTGAAAATAAATAGCATGATTAATGTTAAGTGGTTTATTTTGTGCGCGAAATATTACAACTTTCGTTTTATTTGAATTTACTTTAAGTTTATCTGTCTGTGTCCAATCGGACAGACTTGCCATAATTTTATTACATTTTTGCACAAGTTCATTCGCATCAGGACCTGAAACACACAATGAGCAATCATCCGCGTACGTAATTAATTGAACCTCACTGTTTATGGTTACGATATCATTTATAAAAATGTTAAACTACAGTGCCTTAAGAATACTTCGTTGAGGCACACCCTTTACTATAGGTAAGAGGGACGAGTTATGTTTATTAACAGAAACGTACTGACGTCGATGTTTGAGATATGTTTTGAGTAATTCTAGCGGTTTCTCACGAATTCCATACAAACAAAGCTTCCGAATAAGGATCTCGTGATTGAGGCTGTCGAAAGCTTTACTAAAGTTTATAAAAATGTCGACTGTGTAGTAGTTATTTTCAAACCTCATTCTTCACCGTAACACGCATTCGCCGTAACACGCACACGCATTCTTTCACCGTAAGAAGTGCCATTTCTGTGGACCTGTTTTTCCGAAATCCGTATTGTGAATCAGTAAGCCCGCTCTCTTTATTGAAAAATTCCGTCATTCGAGCAAAAAATGATCTTTTCCATTCCTTTTGAAAAAAATTGGGAGCACCGATATCGGTCGATAGTTAGACACAGTATTTCAATCACCACCTTTATAAATAACCGAAACTTTCGCGTGTTTCATTGCATCTGGAAAAACTGCAGTCTCTAAAATTAAGTTGTGAATGTGCACAAGCGGAAGTACAATAAATTGCAAAACATGTTTTATAGGTTTAATCTGCAAATTATTTACATCTAAAGCTTTACTGTTTTTCAGCCCCATGTACACACTGTATACTTCATATTCATCAGTAGGCACAAAGAATGCGCTTTCGCGAACAGCATCGATCGCTATGACAAGCCACCCCTATGCTATCATTGCCTTTATGTATATCGGTTTGTGCAGTTACGAAGTGGTGGTTCAAGTAATCGGAAAGCGCTGTGCCTGTTATCTCACGAGAGCCCAGCTTCATCGATGTCAGGTGCGTATCGTCCTTGCGGCGACCTAGAACAAGATCAATCGTTTGCCACGCAATCTCTGGGCGTTGTCTAAAAACATTTGCAAATAAGTCCTCATAGTACGCCGCCTTTGTCTTTCTTAGTTAAGCATTTAGCCTGTTTCTAAATTTTTTGAATGTTTGTAATGCTAATTCACACCGCGTGCGCAAGAAGGAATGATAGAGATTATTTTTTGTTTTGATCATTTTTGCAAGCCCCTGAGTAACCCAAGGCTTTCTAACTTTTTTTGGAATGTTTAGCTGTCCTCATTGGAAAATTGCTGGCGTATATATGGGTAAAAGTTCTAATAAATTTGTTATATTCCTCATTTGCATCTGTTTTGTTCAAAACATGTAACCAATTGTGATTCATAACGTCATTCTTGAACTGCTCCAAACTTGCTTGTGTTATAAGCTGATAAGTGAATTGTTGACAGGCATCAGCTGTTTTCTTCGAACCATCGGTGCAGATTAAAAATATAGGGCAGTGTTCGCTGACACCAATGTGCCTATATTGCATACAGTAGTAGGAATATCAACAAGGAGTAAGTCAAGCAAAGAAAATGTATGACTTGTAATGCGTGTTGGTGTGGTGATTGTAATTACAAAACCTGCAGACTGGAGGCAGGTGTTCAGTTGGAAGGATGAGTTACTCTGTTTAAGTACATCTATATTAAGATCGCCGCCACACACAAGCTTCAAATTGTTCATGCTCACATAATCTAGAGATGGTTCAACAAAATCTAGAAAAGTGACAACACTGCCGCGCGGTGGGCAATACACCAGAGATATTATCCTATTTTTACTCTTTACAGTGAGTATTTCGTAGTCATCTGTTACTCACGTATAGTCTGGTACTAATTCATATTTTGCATAGCTTTCAAGAAAAAGTGCAACACCACCGCCTTTTTTGCTGGGCCGATTAATAAAAAAGCGGTAAAAACCTTGTAAATTTAGCATAGCACAGTTACTGTAGTACCATGTTTGCGATATGATGACCACATTAAATTTAAAAGTAAATTTTTCAAAGAAATGGATGATATCGTCACTGTTGTTGCATGCTAAGCGCGCATTTAGATGCAAAGCAGCCGTGGCCGATGCATCCTGCTCAGCAATGAGATGCGGGAGAGCAAGCTCTTGGCAAGCTCTTTTGACGACGGCGAGCAGCCAAAGTTGCGCGGTACACAAATTCGCGCTGCGCCCTCACTTTACACCTGCGCCTGCCCCGACGTTATCTTCTCGACGTCACTCTCGTTTCTTATCTGGAGAACGGGCGTGTCGTCAGTTCATCTTGCAAAAATTTTGCCGTTAAACGACCACACCGATTTCCAGTGATGCGCGTGTTTTCTTTTCACGGCCATCGCGAGAAGCTTATTCAGGGCTGGGCAAAGGTGCTCATTCACATACACTGAAGAAGAGCCTTCCAACCCAAGGTTTGTGTTTGTGAGACGCATTTTTCTGGCTTTGTGGAAAACGCTATCCCGCTTAGCGCGACTCTTGAACTGGACGATTACATTTGTCTGATCACTATGTAGGTACACGACGGCACGTTTCAATATCCGATACAGTGATTGGTTCATTGATGGTAGAGCCAAGTTTGGAAAGTAGGTCACTCAAGCACTCATTCTCGGTCTTCACTACACCCTGAATCGCTAGGTTTGTCTTACAAGAGTATCGCTCAGTTTGCACGAGTCTGTTTTATAAGCTTTGAACAGTGCTTTCTAAAAAGGAACACTTAGAGTGCAGAGCTGCGTTTTCACTCTCTAGTTTGGCATTCTTTGCAGTAAATTCCATCAGTTTTGTATTTAGTTCATCAATTGCGTGAAATGCAAAATCCAGACTTTTGCCATGTTACTCTGCTCATTTTTGAGCTTGCGGTTTTCTGTTCGTAGATCTCTTTCTAAACCTCCACGAAACAATTTTAGCTCATGCCGCATCTCGTCTCTTACTTTAGCAAAATCAGACTTTAGTTCATCCTATATCATGGCCAGTTCATTTGACATAGTTTGGCAGTCGTACTTAGGAATAACAGGCGAGAAAAATAGAAATTCAACAAGTAGCCCTAATAAACCTCACGATACTCGGCAGCAGCGACGAAAGAAGCCCGAATATATGCAAATACAGTAGCTTTCCAGTAACCTGCAGGATAAGCAGAACGATGTTTAGTGTCGTGCACTGTACTTTCGTCGCTACTGCCAAGTCAAGGCTTCGGGGCTTGAGTGGCTTCTTTTTTACGGAGAGACCAGTGACGTAGGCTCTGTCGTTTGAAGCCGCAGGCGCAGACAATGTCCGTTCCTTGCGAGGCCAAACTTTTCCTTTGTAGTACCCCGGGGCGCATGCGCTGTAGCTCAGCGCTTTCCGGGCTCGATGCTCAACCGTCCAGAAGCCCACCTGGAGGATAAGCAGAACGATGCTTAGTGTCGTGCACTGTATACTTCCGTCGCTACTGCCAAGTCTGATGATGAGTGCATGATGTACGTGATGCGCAGTGCATAAATAGATTATCCTTTGAAGTAAGCGCCAGTTGGACGTAGCGCCAATCTTTTCGTATGTGTTCCTTTCGTCATCGTCTTCAGCGCGTTTTTAAGAAAACTTTTCAAGTAGACTTTAGGGTTTCACGTGCCAAAGCCAGAATATAATTTTTTAGGAGCGCCGTCTCGGAGGGCTTCGGATTAATTTTGACCTCCCGGGGTTCCTTAACGTGCCCCTAAATCTAAACACACAAGCGTTTTTGCATTTGGCCTCTATAGACAATGATCGAAGCCATCACATCGAGCTCACCAGCTCCATGCCATAGCCACTGAGCTACTGCAGCAGGGTTTTATTAAGCGTGACAACCTATAAAAAGCAAGCGTTGGTGATTTGTCCCGACTAATAATGCTCTCCGTGTTTTACAGTCATTTTAGGGAATGAAACAGGCAAGGAAATGGAGAAACCCGCAAGTCCCGTAACTGCCTAACCTTTTCTGGACACTTTGACTGTCCCGTGGTTCGACTACTCTCGTCAACGAGTTATTATGTCGACAAAAAGAGTCGCAAGCGTTTACAGGTCATATAGTTACGTGTTTTGCAAAAGTACGCCAGAAATCGCCGAAAGCCTGCCGGGGTGGCTCAGTGGCTATGGTGTTGCGCTACTGAGTACGAGGTTGCGAGTATGAAATCCCGGCCGTGGCTGCTGCATTTTGATGGGGGTGAAATGTAAAAAACGCCCGTGCTCCCTGCATTGGGGGGTACATTAAAGATTCCCTGGTGGTCAACATTATTAATCCGGAGTCACCCACTATGGCGTGCCTCATAATCGAATTGTGGTTTTGGCACGTAAAACCCCAGAATTCATTTCATTCTTTTTCTAACTGAACAGTGCGCTCTGTCTCCCTGGCGTCTATCGCTGCCTATTGTGCGGCCTTCAGCCGGTGTTCTTCTAGCTGGGCAGGGTCCGTAAGGACCAGTGCACACTATGGCGTGGGGCGGTGTGGTAGGTTCGGCTGTGCCGTCGCAAACGTGCACTACACCTATTTTAAGATTGTGTCTGGTAGCATCTCCAACCAATCTGCTTTGACGATTGCCATTTCATGCTTACATCTACCCTAGATTACGGGAGAGCCAGTGATTTTTAATTAACAGCACTCTCTTACGTAGGCACTTTCGCGATTAGAGATCGTCACGACGATTATCTCGTCGTGACTACGGCTGTTGCCGCATCTGACGGGCGCCTGACGACGGTAAGTGCGCAAATAGTCTTACCTACGATTCATTACGTGAATGCGGGACACGGTTCTCGCCTTACCGCAGGTCGTGCCCGCATGTGCCCGCAGAAGTATTCCACCGCTCCACGTTTACCAAATGCAGGCGGCGTGCATCGCGATCGCTTTGTAGGCGATTCGTGCGCTTGAACGGGCTGGTTGGTTAGACACTTACGTGCCTAACTAGCCGACATATCTGAATAAAGGGAAAATCAGACATCCACCCGTCCGTAGCAATTGCTACAAAGGAAACCCATACGGGTTCCTCGAAAGAAAAGCCTCAGAGTTTTTTTTTTCTCCTTCAACTCTGAGGCTTTTCTTTCGAGAAACCCGTATGGGTTTCCTTTGTAGCAATTGCTACGAACGGGTGGATGTCTGATTTTCCCTTTATTCATTACTTCTCTCCACCTTGAGGGTTTCCGCAGAACTACTACGTCAAACACTAGCCGACCTATCTGTGGAGCGTTTTTGACAGTAGCGAAGGGACCCGATGATTGCACGTCGCAGCTTTTTCAGCCAGCCTGGTTCTCGTAGCCAGGCAATCAGAAATACGTTTACTGAATGTATTTAACGTATATTACGCATGCATACGTAATTTCTGTGCGTATGTGCTTGAGCATGCTTGTCAATTTTTGTACATACACCATCCGATGCCACCAATGCATTAATATGTAACTTTCTTCTGTTAGATCAACTGTACATAACTTTCGTGTGTTTTTGTATATTCAACATCATGTATGTATATGTGCCGATTTGTTCTATGCAACTGGGTTCGCGTTTTCGGTTCGTGTAAGTAGCTACGTAAAGTATACACTGCGTAGACTCGAACATTTCTGTGAACACGTGCCGCGCACACCGTCTGTGCCAGCTGTTTATCGAAATATAAGAATAAAAAAAACATGGGGCCAAATTCAATTATTAGACCCACAGGGTTCGCTCGCCAGAGGTCTGACGGCTGAACGCAGTAGGTCACGAAATCGTACCTTGCACCATATCTTAAAACTTTTTTTTTTATTGTACACTTTGCTTCGCGTTAGCTCGAACATATTATTTAGTGCGCATCTGCTAATATTGAGTCATCCTAGTGCCATGGCGTCGCCATCGTGGCTAGCAAGGTCCGTATTGTCATCTGATGAAATACATATTGTTTTACGAAACACAGCTTATTATTTCGTTAAAGGAAAAAAAAAAAGGTCAGTTTCGGCACAAGGGCGAAACAATTAACGCGATAGAAACATGTTAGAAACATTACACGAAGTGTAAGACTCGTAGCAGTAGTGGCAGTATGAATTAAAGCAAACATAAGGTAAGTAAAGATGAGCTTTTGTGCTAGGGGTCTTCTGTTTGAATTCTGCCATTGGACAATTTCATTTATGTTTATTAATTAAAGCCAACGTTTTCCTTAGCAACTGTACTACCAATTTTCCATATCGGAAAAGCGCTTTCCTTGGCCGATCACGGAGGTACAGTCCACGGCCGCGCCAATAAAATGAAATCATTTTAAGGTTTGAGCTGTCTTATTGTTTCGCACTTTTATTATTTAAGTCCGAGAAGATTTCAGATGAAAGGCATGCGCTGTCGGTGTTTTGTTTCATGACATTTGTTTGTGGGCTGCCATTCTGAAAATTCTGAGGAATTATTTTGTCAGGAATGTATGACCTGGTGTGCGCAGCTTTAGTGATAGAATGGTGTGGCAATTCCACACATATTTACCGCGTGTCATATAGCATGGCGCGGAATATATCGTACATATACCTAAAAATTTCGGCAGGGACACTTGACTGTTTGCGCGTGGAAATGCTAAAGCATTATAATTACTTTGGTGAAATGTTTCTTTCGGTGAATTCCCCGTCCGCGCTAGCTATCGCGCGCCTTCTAAGTGCGCCACGGTAGGGGCAAATCAGAACGCGCTTTCTTGCCCGCGAGGAGTTTATAGCTCGAAGGATCGCTCAGTGGCGTTCAAATGAACATTAATGCATTTTTTATTTTATGCACTCATTTTATACACTCGTGACGTGGCGCCACCTCCTCCACATTGGCTGCGTCGTCACGTCCTCAATGATGCAAACACTATGCCGCACCATTCGACGTTGCGTGTGCAATGACGCACGCACTAGGTACACCTATAGTCACCCAGAACCGTGGAGCCGCCGTGGCCGTAGAGCAGCCTTGGCACGGGGGAAGCGTGCTTGTCTCCGCACCCCTGAGGTCCGAGTTTGATTCCTACCCTCACCAAAATTTACCAAATTTTGTCTTCAAAGCCATTGTTTCACTTTGTTTACAGTAACGTTCCTGATAAACTTGGCGTCAATACGAGCGTTTTTAACGCGTTTTATTCACCGCCATCAGCCTTTTTTTAATTCCATCGCTCGGCGGCGGCGTCGACGACGCCGGATCTCCGCGTAAGAGGGGAATATAATGCTTTCGCATTATTATACACGGAACCTCAAGGGGAAGTCGGCAGCAAAAGTTCACTCGGAGTGTCCATATAGCTGCTATCGCATTAAAAAAAAGGGAAAGAAACGCAACAGGGGTTGATATATTATAACAGAAAGGCGGCATAAGTACACTGCACGGATTTGTTTCGAAAGAGAGAGAGAGAATCAAGGGAAGAAGGAAACCGAGGAAGTTATACTGTCAAGCTTGCTAACCTAGACATGGGGAGGGTGAGAGGAAAAGCGAGAAAGAAGACAGGTGTACACATCAATCACGCGCGCCAGACAAGGCGCATCACTTCTTCAGCCCGGCACTCAGTTATGTCGCCTTCGCGTATACTGTAGGAGAGCTCATGTGATGTTGTTTGATGAGTTGCGAGGGCAAGACAATTGCTTCGGAGACCTTCTGGTGAAGGGCCTTTTGCGAAGGAGTCGTTTTGCTTATTTCTTTACCTTTCTAGTGATAACTTTGGCGGAGCGCCACCGGACATGCGATTACGCTCGAAAAAAAAGGGGGGTGGGGAAGCAGCAAAAAATCACAATAGAATTGTTATATTGTCCAGTCCGTGATTTGGCCAGTCCTCGCCACGTGGCCGCCGGCTGTCGCGAATTGTAGATTTGCATCATTCGGAATAGCTCATAAAGCGCGTTCGTACCACCGCGAGATGTTTGGGATTATTTGTTCTTTTTCAATTCGTATCAGCCATGATGGTATAAACTTACAACCTCAGCGAGACAGCGCTGCTTCACTTAACTTGCTAAAAGTTGCCCCTTGAGAAAATTCGCCTCGGCGGTCGCATACAGCGCTCCGCTGGCAAGTGGTAAATTTGTTTAAAATGGGGCTGCGTGCTCTCTTTCTCTCCCCCTCGTTGCTCGTAACGCTAGCGCTGTATGCTGAACGACTGCCTAGGAACTGGCTGGGAAGCGGCAGTTCGTAGACTACAGTGCCGTTTTCCAGGGCCTTTCCGACGCAGTATACCTTTTTAATGGCAGGAACACGAAAAAAGTATGCGCGGCTCTGCTGTCGCAAGCACTGGAGAGCACCGGAGCTAGGGAAAGTTAAGGCTTCAGGAAAAACCCAGGCCGTCTTCCTCTGTGGGGGGTTTCGGCTGGGATGGCGCGCCATTCAAGGCGCCCGCCGCAACAGAAGCGATTTGTTGAGACGCCATATGCGTTGACGTCGTGTGCCAGCCGATGCACCGACGCGACGCGGTGGCAGCCGCCGTTGCTTAGCTCTGATGCATGCTAACTCCGACGCCGTGTAACTGGTAGCTTCTTGAAAACCGCCGAAGCGAGCGCGCGGGTTTTTATCCCGAAGCGGCGGCTGGAGCTTAGCCCCCGCTAAGCTCCAGCCGCCCTCGCCTCGTCGCTATGCTGCGCGATGGTATTATTATACTCTGCTTTCGCTCTCCCTCAGCTCTCTCTCCCAGAGGTCGGCGAAGCTGCGGACGCCAAGAGAAACCGAGTGAGCTTCTAACAGCCCTAGTGTAAAAGGCGAGCGTCGGCTGTGTCTGTCATGTACAGCGTCAAACCGTTGTCAAACAAAATGTGGACACAGGAAGACGCAATTTCAAACGCCAAGTATGTTTTGTACTACATCGACAAGATCTTTTGCAACATAGAGCTCAACCAGGATGGCTTTAACATTATAAACATAACTGCGCGGAGCATAATAAACAAAACGGATGCATTGGAAGTTGAGGTCTTGGAACACGAACCTGACGTTATTATCATAACGGATACATGGTTACATAGCAATATCAGAGACGCCGAAGTCGTGCCAATTGGTTACAAAGCATTTAGAAGGGATCGAGGAGCAAGAGGTAGAGGAGTAGCCATATTGGTTAAGCAAAGCATATTGTGTACTACGCTTGAAAAATCGGATAGTATCGAAGCTGTATGGATTAAAACTAAGCTTGCTGATCGAACAGTTTACATTGGAGGTGCATATAGGGCCCCAAATACTTCACCTGATTGAATGAACAGCCTAAGAGAACTTATGGAAAGAAATTTTCGAGAAGGAGACAATATCATTCTTCTGGGCGACTTTAACTTACCCGGAATTAATTGGAGCTCATACTAACCCGGGGAGGTAGACGTGGCTAGATGCGAACAGCTTTTGGACTTGGCATTCTCTTATGATTTAGAGCAAATTGTAGGAGAACCCACCAGACTGTGCGGTACAACTTCATCTATTTTGGATCTTATTTTAGTGTCGCATGGGTTGGTAGGGCTTTTGACGGATTGCCTTGTAGAGTACGGAATATCAGACTAGAAGATTCCAATAGCTACTTTCAGTATGTCTCCATCCCCCTCACTGGGTAACCCAAAGAAAAGAGTTTGGAATTTTCAATCCGCAGATGACGTGAGTGTCTTAGGCTATCTCGAAAGCTCCTTTGATGCATTTACCTACTTGTATCAATCGGATGGGAGCATTGATGATTTGTGGAATTTCTTCTACAGTGTAGTAACTCATCGCATGGATAAATTTCTTCCTAAGAAGAATAAAAAAAATGCGGAAAGACAAATCCTTGGATGAACCGAAAACTGATTCAGGCAAAGCAGAAAATTAGAAGAAAACGGAAAGCATGTTCTCAAAATAAGTATACAGATGACGAAACTTCAATTCGAAAAATGAGGCAAGAATTGAAGCGGCTAATTAAGTAGGCGAAAGACCAATTTTACAATGTAACATTGAAGAAGTTTCTCTCAGAAGCACCGGCTAAGTAATGGCGATATGTAAATCCGCCCAATAAGCAGTGCTGTTCTAATCCTGAAATAAATGATGCTGAAAGGGCTGATCTATTTAATCTTTTCTTTTCGTCGGTTTATACAAAGCATGATGATGCAGTGCCTAGCTATGTGAATTCTCTGCCCGCCCTCCCATTTAGAATATTGAGATAACTGAGGAAGATGTTCTAAACCGTTTGCTCAATATAAACACTAAAAAGAGCCCTGGACCAGACGATATTCCTAATGAATTCTTAGTGAGGTATGTGAATGGGTGTCTAAGTTCCTTACAAAAATATTTAATTCCTCAGTATTGAATGGGTCTTTTCCTACCTCATGCAATCTAGCGAGAATAATACCAGTTCATAAAACTGGGAACACTTCAGACATTAGCAATTACCGAACAATTTCCCTCACAAGTACCTGCTCTAAACTTATGGAACATATCATATCCAAACACTTGTCACAATACCTTGAAATGTATAACTTGTTATCCCCTGTGCAGCATGGATTCCGTAAAAGACTATCTACGATCACTCAATTAGTTGAATTGGTTCATGACAGTTCACAAACGATAAATTCCCGTGGACAGATGGACCTCATTTATTTGGATTTTGTCAAAGCATTCGATAAAGTTTCCCACTCCAAACTTTCGTACAAAATTATTACTGTGTTTAAGAATCCTAACCTCACGGAGTGGTTTAAATCGTACTTACAGTGCCGTCAGCAGTACGTTCAAATAAACGCGCATAGGTCCAGTCTTCAACTGGTGTTATCTGGAGTACCTCAGTGAAGTCTCCTAGGACCTCTTCTATTTCTTATTTTCATTAATGACCTGACACAACACATTTCTGTTCCAATAAGACTATTCGCTGACGACTGTGTTGTTTATAATAATATAGAATCTTCCAGTGACCAAATTAAATTGCAATGCAACCTTGATAAAATTATGAAATGGTGTTCTGACTGGCAAATGGTTATAAATCGAACTAAATCAGTAAGCATGTCTATTACAAAAAAAAAGAAGATCCTGCAATTTCCTTATAGTACACATAGCAACAACCTTAAAAAGGTAGAGTAGAACAAATATTTGGGTTTATTATTTAGAAGTGACTTAAGCTGGAATAGCTATGTAGAGGAAGTCAGTAAGAAGACGAATAATGCGCTTTCGAGCCTAAGACGAAATTTACACACAGCAACCTCTGAAGTTAAAAACTTGGCCTATAGAACACTGGTCAGACCAATCATTAAGTACGCGAATATTGTCTGGGATCCTTACACAGAGAAAAACCGTAAGAAACTGGAAAAGATTCAGAGGTTAGCTTCTCTATTCATCTTCAACAAATATGGTCGACTTCACACCCTTCAAAACTGTGTCAGCTTGCAAATCTTCCAAATTTAGAATTAAGGACTAAGTATGATAGGCTGAAGTTTCTGTTCCTTATTATTCATAATGAAATAAAAATTAATAGGACGAACTATTTTGAAATTTCGACTAATGAATCTTCTAGAGATCGTCACAGCATGTATATTCCCCCTCCGGTAACCCGTAATGACACATTGAAATATAGCTTCTTTCCCAGAACGATAAAAGAGAGGAACATGCTTCCCGATTTCGTAGTTCAGTCTACCTCTTTAAATAGTTTTCTGAGTAACTTGCATGCCATTATTTATTCCGAGAGCGCGGTGCGTTAATTATCTGACTTTTCGAATCATCTGATTTTATGATTTTGTTATTATCTGTGTATGTTGGTCTTATTTTACATACCTCAAGGTACATTGATTGGTTTTTTCAGCTTGCTCTATTACAATGTATTTGCAATGCAATTTTTTTTGTACGTTGGTAATCAGATGTATTGTACGCCCTGACTTAATCAGATGTGTTGACATTGCTTGTTTTATTATTTTTTTCTCCACTCCTGTAATGGCCCTAAAAAAAGGGCTGACAGTATCAATAAAGAAAGAAAGAAAAAAATTAAGGTACAGTTCAGCGCTTGTATAATTTGCAAATGTCCCTGACATATACAGTGAGTCATGGGCTGGTCTTCGTGTTCGAGGCTGTTGCGGCCATGAACGATAAAAAAAAAAATCACCGCCCCTTACAGACGGTGAAGTTACACCGAGTGTTACACCATGCAAGTGAAACTTCGCAAGCAGTCTATATTGTAAATCTTTTGTTTCACAATTCTTTCACCTCATTTTCGCTTTTGCGTGCATCGCGTGGTGAACATGCTTTAAGAGTGCTTCTTTTTCGGTTATTCCAGTGCATTAGTAATTTTTTTTGCGCGTTAAGTTTGTGTGTTGTCGTGCATTTTTTTCGCCTGCAAGTTGCTCCGCCCCATAGTCTTCCCATAATTATAACTGGGATGTAATGTGCGGAACCACTAATCCAAAGCTCCTTATATTCAGTGGTGGGCGCTGTTAAGAATGGCCATACGGGGTGGCAACGTGCCAGCTTTCAGCCCGCTGCACGTGTTTCAAGCCCACCAGTTCGGAGAACTGCGAAGAGCCGACAGCCACGAGGCGCGTGATCAACTCCGGAAATTGGTACTTGGCCGCACCACCCGGGACAAAGCAGTTCTACGAGGCCCTCTGACGTCGGCACTGAAAGCTGGGCAGTACCGAGAACTGCGGATGACCGGCAGCCACGTGGCGCGCGGTCAGTTCAGGAATGTGGCACTCCGCTGCGCCACACCAGACGGAGCACAGTTCTACGAAGCCCTCGGTCGTCGACTCCGGAGCCTTTGTGTGTATGGGTTCGCACCTGTGTGTTTGCGTGTGTGTGGGCGTAAACGATACTGCGGAACGACTCCCCTCGGTCGTTGACTCCGAAGCCTTAGTGCGGGGCGGCGGCAAGTTTACAATGCTTGGACGAACCTTCCCGACCATTCCTGCTCCGTCCTCGTCCGAACGATGACGTCGAACTATGACGTCAAGCGGAGAGCTTATAAGCAGCGTTTGTTGGCTGCTAGGGGTGCTCGTGTCGTACTCGTTGTCGGGAGCTGAGTGCTCCTTGACATGCTAGAAATGAACTAGTGAGCTGTGTGCTCGTAAACTGTTTGCTGTATATTAGTTTTGCGGGCTCCATATGGGAGTCGCGCTAGTCCGCCAATGTCCTGTTTTAAATGTTAATCCTGCCATTAAATCCTGCTCGCCTAGCCCTGTCGTCCCAAGTTCATCTCCACAGCTACGTCTGCCAAATCCTACATCTGGTTGGCAGCGGAGGGATCGGCCTGCGGCTCGTAAATCAGCCTACGGCTCCTAGATCGGCCTGCGGCTCGTAAATCGGCCTACGACTCGGAGACAGCAACGGCAGCTGACGGACGTTGGCACATGGTGACCGACCGGCATCCTGATCAAGTTGGAGGCGACTTGAGATTGACCACCTCTTGCAACTGACTGGATACGGCGGGGAAGGACTGGTGATATGGTGCTGCTTCAGTGGGTAAGCGTTTGGTTTTGGCTGTAAGATTTACCAGGCTTCAATTTCACTGTGTTTTTGAATTTGTTTCGCTGGGATCTTTTACTTGTATTTTGATTTGCGTGGGTATCGCAACAAGTATTGTGTGACAGCAGAGCCAAAGCTTAAAGTAGCGACCATGGTCCTAATGTGGTTGAAGAGAGCTGACCTGTTGTGGTTGTGTGAGGAGATCGAGATAAACGTAGATGAGGACTTGAAGGAATCAGAGATTCGTAAAACCATTCTAGAAAGTAACAATGATTTGAAATTCATAGAACAAATGGGCAAACGAATTCTAAGTAAAAGACAGGAACAGGAATCAATTAAGCAAAAATGCCAAGAGCGCGAGCAAAAACACGAAGAGCGTGAGCGAAAACGCCAAGAGCGTGAGCAAAAACAGCAGGAGGTTGAAAAAGAAAAGGCAGCACTGATCAAAGAGATACAGTATTGTGATCAGTTATTGGCACAGAGCCAACAGCGGCTTGAGAAATCTGTAGGCTGGATGCAGCGAAAGTGGCAGGAAGTAAATAGCAGATTTTGTTCAAAAGCCGAGGAAAGTAGTAGTACCTGTGAGAGTAGCAGCACGTTCACAAGTGAATTCGAAGTGCTAGCAGCTAACGAAGCCTTAGTGGCAGCAGATTCCGTTAAAGGCCAGAGTGAGAGCGACGAGGTGCTGTGCCAACAGAGGACTGTAGAGACAGCTAGGCCAGCTGCGAACAAATTGGCACAGTTACCGCGCGTGTGCGTCGCATCTCATGGTAGCGAGGTCGTTAGCGAGGTACAGAATACTACGGACTTAACAGACGCGAGCACCCATGTCAGGTCAGATCTGCGTGCAGAAGTGAAGTGCGAGCTGGACGATGCAGTTGAGAATAGTTCTCGGGGTGGCGAGCTCCGTAGCTCACGAGAGAACAACTGCATTGTTCAGGGATCGGTGCGGCTCTCCGCCAGTCTAGATAGCCTAAATAGGGATGATTCAGTTGTTAATCATTCGGACTGTGCGCGTGAGACAGCGATCGATACCGACGGGCTGTGTGCAGATGCACAGCGTGAGCTGGGCAATGTAGTAGAGGGCAGTTCGCAAGAGTGCGAGTTGTCTAACTCGAGTAAAGCCTGCTGCATTGTTCCAGAGTCGGTTGAGCTGTCCGCCAGTCGAGGCAAAGTGAGAGTAGATTTAAATGTAAATCACTCAGACTGTGCGGGTAAGAGACCGATCCGGGCCGACGAAATGTGTACCGGCCAGCACGAGGCACGAGAAGGCGACATGAAAGTGAGTGCGAAGAGAAAGCGCCGTAAAAAGAAGCGCGGTAAAGACCGAAAGACGGCAACTAATGTAGCGCCGCCAAAGATGGCGAGAAACCCAAAAGGGCAGGGCGCGAGGGAAAAGGTGCGGTCGTCACTGACGATGTTGACGCATCGAAAACGTTCGAGCCACCGGTCAAAGGGGGACCGAGAAGCTTGTTCTGCACGGACGCGGACAAAGGGCAAGGGGCAGTCAAATTCCTAGTCGTTCCGTCGTTCTCTTCGAAGCTCAGCGTGCAGTACAAAGAAGCGCAAGGTGGCAAGACGAGACCAGGTGGGGAGTAGCGACGCGGTCAGTCGAGGTCATGTTGAAAGCGGGGCGCGAGGACGCAAATTGGCAGGAGACCGTAACGTCTTGGGGGAGCTGATAGTGAGTCAGCCCTTTTGTTGTTCCTCCGTAGCCAGAGTAGCTTTTAAACCGCGGCCACCTCGGGTCCGACTCAAAGTATGAGTCAGACGAAAGCGTTTGGAAAGGGAGGCCAAGAGCCCTTCCGTAGAAACATGTTGTTTTGTTTGATTTTTTGAGCATCGGAAAGCTTTCGCGATTTGAGACTAGGATTTCTTTCAATGTGTAAGGTTTGAGCTTTGTTCGTGTTTTCGTTAGAGAAGCTCCGAGATTTGAAAGATGCGTTTTATGTAAACCTGTAGTCTCGCGAGATGTTCATTACTGAGTATATAGGCTTTCTTTTTTTATGTGTAAGGAACCTGTGTGACAAGGTTATCGTTGAGAGGCCTATCGTAACGCGCGTGTGTGTTATTTAACTTTCTTTCTTTTTAAGTGTTTTTGAATTTTCTAAGGTTAAGCGCGTGAATTTTCAGTAAGTGCGTGATTTGCACTGAGAAAAGCTCTTAGGTCCATTAACGCGTGTCCTGTGCGGACGGAAGGAAGCAGAACGTTGATGACTGGGTTGCTCGTGTGTGTCGAAGGCAGCCGTATTCTGACTTCTCTAGTACGCGTGCGAAGAGCTAGTTAGTAGAAGACACATTTGTGCGAAGGTTCCTCTGTGTTGCGTAAGTTACGCAAGTTTGGTTGTTTGTTTAAGGAACGTGTCCTGTGTGGACTAAAGGAACAAATGTGAGTCAGCGTGATGAAAACTTTGTAGGATGCAAGCACGTGTTCGGAATAGGGACCGCAAAGCTAGCGCGATTGTGATTGCGTACCTGTGGAGTTGGCCAGACTGTTCAGTGGCAACAGTACGTGAGATAAGTAGGCCACTGTGATAGGCTAGGAACAGGCTGTTCGTGAAGTTAGGCTGCTTATGTTATGTTTGGGTATTGGTGTTTGAGAGCCTTCGGTTTAAGTCTGTGTAAACCTTTACTCTTGTGCAGCGCGACGGTCGGGTTTGGTCGAACTCGGGAGGAACGTGAACGCTCGCTTTGGCGGCACGAAATTTTGGGGCAAAATTTGGGATTCCCAGTTGAGTGACTTGCATGGAAATTGTGATAGGAGGCCTGGTGGGTTAGCAGCTAATTCCGGGCGTTTGAACGCTGAGCGGTATTGTGTTGCCGGGTCGACTCTTCTGTGCCAGTTGTTGTAAGATGGTTGAAGGCATTCCAAGTACGCAGGGGTTGCTGAGAGCAAAGCCATCGTCTTGCTCGCCAGCCATTCTCTTCCTGCCCAGCGGTTGCCTGCACTGGCCAGGCGAGATTTTCCGGGCCATGGAGGAGCTGTTAAGAATGGCCATACGGGGTGGCAACGTGCCAGCTTTCAGCCCGCTGCACGTGTTTCAAGCCCACCAGTTCGGAGAACTGCGAAGAGCCGACAGCCACGAGGCGTGTGATCAACTCCGGAAATTGGTACTTGGCTGCACCACCCGGGACAAAGCAGTTCTACGAGGCCCTCTGACGTCGGCACTGAAAGCTGGGCAGTACCGAGAACTGCGGATGACCGGCAGCCACGTGGCGCGCGGTCAGTTCTGGAATGTGGCACTCCGCTGCGCCACACCAGACGGAGCACAGTTCTACGAAGCCCTCGGTCGTCGACTCCGGAGCCTTTGTGTGTATGGGTTCACACCTGTGTGTTTGCGTGTGTGTGGGCGTAAACGATACTGCGGAACAACTCCCCTCGGTCGTTGACTCCGAAGCCTTAGTGCGGGGCGGCGGCAAGTTTACAATGCTTGGACGAACCTTCCCGACCATTCCTGCTCCGTCCTCGTCCGAACGATGACGTCGAACTATGACGTCAAGCGGAGAGCTTATAAGCAGCGTTTGTTGGCTGCTAGGGGTGCTCGTGTCGTGATCGTCGTCGGGAGCTGAGTGCTCTGACACACTAGAAATGTACTAGTGAGCTGTGTGCTCGTAAACTGTTTGCTGTATGTTAGTTTTGCAGGCTCCATATGGGAGTCGCGCTGGCCTGCCAATGTATCCTGCTTAAACTGTTAATATGTAAATAAATCCTGTTCACCGAGTTCCTGTTTACGACCTTCATCTCCTTCAAATGGTGGCAGCGGCGAGATAGTCCGACGACTCCTACATCTGGTCGACAGCGGTAGGACCGTCCGACGAATCTAATAGCGCAAGGCCCACCACTGAAGATGCGGGCGCTGCAATCGTTTTTACGATTGTGTGGCTTGGTTTGACGACTGACGTCTTTGGTGTTTCTTAATGAGGTTACACACACGTTAGGCTGCGACGGAGGGACGACGTCAGTGACTGTATGCCTGCAGTCCGTCGTTGTCGCTTGCGTTCAAGCTTTCTTAGTGGCGCGGTTAGCAGCATCCGCCCGGCATTGCCGCTGGCGATTCTTCAAATTTAAATTTCTACAATATTGAATCTGTCCATCCGGTAAGGCATAGAATGGATCATACCCCCGTAAACCTGCCTCCCCATTACGACGGCAGAAGTGAAATTCTGCGCTGGAATGACAAGTGGCAACGGAGCCAGCTGTGGAAGAAGACGACGACGACGAATGCGGGAGCAGTGGCACCAGCGCGGTCGCGCAGAGGGGCGCCAACGAGCCAGCTGTGGAAGACGACGATTCTCAAGCCATTCCAAGAGTGGAACGCGATAGCTTTCAAAGATCCCTGACTGCTTGTCACGCTTCCCGGCAACCGCAGCTTTCTTGCGGATGCGCGAAGCCGAGCGCGATGGAGTTGTTGCATGGAACCGAACGGGCCGCACTGCTCGGAAAAGGGGTTTGTCTTTGAGTTTCCGCATAACAGAATTAGGTTTTCTGGTATATTCAAATTAAACTCCGACGCTATCATGTATGTAGTTTGTGTTTAAGTCGTACTTTACAATTTTGCTAACGTATTTTACTTTGAGCCATTCAATTAGTTGAGTAACGAATCTGCGCCACGCGGAGGCCTGCGTGCACGGTTGTGGTTCGGAATAATTTTTCGCCAAGCGACGTCCGACGCCGACATCAGATATCTTACAGAGGTACAGAGTATTAACGCTCTCGCGTTATTACTATGTACCAAGGTAGGAGGTTGATGAGGCCACGCTTGGCATCGTGGAAACGCAACCACGGGTAGCTCGCGCACCGACATAAACACGTGCGCGGTCGCTCCGACGGGACAGCAAGCGACGCTCGTATCTGCCCACTAGGGAAACAATCGGCGCTCTTGTCGAGGGCGGAAACTTGGCCTCGTCTATCAGCAAGCGTCTATCGTAGTGGCCAGTTGGGGTTCCTTCAGGTTGCAACAAACGGGATAGGTGAGTTGCTGGCATTATTTTGTTTCCCCTGCAAACGCCTGTGCAGAGAGAGCCAGTCGCATGACACGCTGGAACAGCTGCGCTCAGAATAGTTCATGAGAATATGCGCGCCTGTTTTGTGCTCTGCAGTGACGCATGTGCTAACGCCTGCGAGTACGGTGACGCGTTAGTCATTCCGAACAACTCAAAGGGCGCATTATCGCACGTTTCCAAATGCGGAATAGGCTGTGTGCTCGAACCTATGGCATATAAGTAGCCGCGTTCATGAAAGAGAAGTCAGGGAAAAAGCCATAAGCGAAGTTGACGTGGTTATCGAAGTTTAGCTCGTAAGAGGGATAAGAAGCAACAAAAATTAAGGCTGGAGCTGGTTCTGAAGAGCACTTCTTTGCTGTTACGTCTTTCTTTCCTGTCGTCGCTCTGAGCGCTTTCACCAACTCCTAAGCAATTGCTGTAGTTAGCCGGCACTCGAACCGCGGAACTCACGGCTCAAACGCCACTGTGTCTCGACCGAGTTGACGGAGACGCACGCGCGTCGTTACTTATCGTAAGAAACGACAAAGATAAAAGACGAGGACAAGACGGAAAAGAAAGTACCAACGAGAGCCGAAGGAAGCAAACAGGAGCGAGCCCGCCACCACGCCGCTTACTCGCCTACTTGGCGCGATCGACCAAGGTCGCCTCGAGACAACCACGCGCGCCAGCGCCCACTAGTCTGCGCACATTACCGGCGCCGCGACAGCGCCGGGACAAGCAAGGCTCGAGCCGAACGGCGATCGTAAACATAAATCACGCCCTCGCGCGCGCGTGGTCACGCCTTGGGTCGGCGGAAATGGCAACAGCCCCTCTTCTCGCGGCCATTTTCATCGTTCTCCATCAAACCGCGCACCGACGGGCACTGTCTCGGCTGGTGTCCCGGCGCGAAACTGCCGGACCAAGCGGTGCGTAAGGGCAAGAAAGCATATCCCCCCCCACCGCCCCCCGCCCTGCGCGCCGCTCTTTCTCACAGCGGCACGCGGAAGCCGGATACCCGCCGAGAGCGTCAGGTGCTGGTGCAATAACCGGATTAATCTGTCTCCAAGTCGCTATTAATCCTTCTCCTTTCACGGTGGATTCACGTTTCCGCTTTTGCCCTCTCGACCGCACTCCCTCATTTCTCCCTACGGTTTCCCAACAGCTTCTACTTTCTCTTTGCTTGCCGTCTTGTGGGTTACAGGTGGTTCGCGGAGCTAAGGACCGCATTATTCCCCTCCCCATTCCTTGGCCTTTCCCCGCGCCACACGTACCACCACAAGGTGTGCTTTGCTTGCTTAGGCTTAGCCCTTTGGATCCGCCCCCTGCATCTGCACCCCACCTGCTTGTTCTTCTTTTCATTACTTCTGAGGTCTTCTCCCCAACCCAGAGCCTCGGTTTTCCCCATTTGTTTTCGCACCCTGACTTCTCTGCTTGCTTGCCGCTGGCTTGCCATGGTCGGAGGTGAAAGAGTAGCTAATATGTTTGTTTTGCACTTACCTTGAAGAGCAATCTGAGCTCCTCTTCTATGGAGCTATAGCTTCTAGCGGACTTGGTTTCCATTATTTGCAGCGTTGGCGCTGTTGGAAACAAGTTGAAGCTACTGCAAGAGAGAAAGAGATGAAAAGGAAAGTCAAGGATGTTAACCAGGTATTAGTCTCCGTTTTGCTACCTTATACTGGGGTTAGGAAGTATTCCTGTCAAACCGGCTTTGTGTTTAACTGTCGAGCACCGCTGCCAGCCCCGTTCCCTGTTAGTGGCTTCTATATACCAGCAGTCTTCCGACTACACGCATTTGTCGAGGAAATTAATTAAAAGTAAGCATTACACATGTTTACTTTTATAATGGACTGACTTTAACACCTTCTAATTCATTGGGGCTAGTAAGTGCTGATATTCGAAAGCACCCTCCGTAATGGAGCCGAACATTTGCAACACGTGCGATAAGTCATCAGTGTACTTGGCGCTAGGTCTCAGCAATAGCCGTCATTGCTCCTCTAATGAACGACTTTGCACGTGCACTTGCCGCGAAGCAGCAGCGATGATGAGGATGAGCGAGCCAGAGCGCTGTACTAATACGATGTGCTGTGAATTAACGTATTTTATTTGCTTGATGAAATAAAAGGTAATAAATAATGGCACTGGCAAGTATCTCTGGCGACCCCTAGCTAATCGGCATGAGATATATACACTTAGTAATCGCAAAAATGGTGCCATGAATCACAGTTTCTTGGCAAATAATGTAATATTCTCTATAAAGCAAATGTAAACAAAACAAATAAAATGAAAGCCTTCGGAATAAGAGATAAATGCACATCAAACTATACAGCTTACATTGTGTAAGCACTGAGCACCACACAAAAAGAACACATTTGTTTTTTTCTCTTACTCCTTCTTTTCCTTTCTTTTCTTTCATCCCTAACCACCTCACCTCGAGTAGCTTGCCAACTTGTCGCTAGGCTATCTTCTCCCGATACCAATAAACCTTTCTTTTCTTTCTTTCATCGACAGCATTTAGAGCAGTTGTCAAACGATATTAGTTGTTTACATGAGTGACAATAAATTGGTCCGGCTAGCTAGAAATAGTATCACAGTGAGGTATATCTGCCCTCCATATAAACGTGCGCGTGAATCTTTTACAGCATGTATTTTATGGCTCAGGGGACCAACTGCAATGCATACTCGCTGACCTGGAGAGGCAAAGCCGAAGGGTGGGTCTAAAAATTAATCTGCAGGAAACTAAAGTAATGTTTAACAGTCTCGGAAGGAAACAGCAGTTTACAATAGGTAGTGAGGCACTGGAAGTGGTAAGGGAATAGATCTACTTAGGACAGGTAGTGACTGCGGATCCGGATCATGAGACTGAAATAATCAGAAGAATAAGAATGGGCTGGGGTGCGTTTGGCAGGCAGTCTCAGATCATGAACAGCAGGTTGCCATTATCCCTCAAGAGAAAAGTTTATAGCAGCTGTGTCTTACCAGTACTCACGTACGGGGCAGAAACCTGGAGGCTTACGAAAAGGGTTCTACTTAAATTGAGGACGACGCAACGAGCTGTGGAAAGAAAAATGATAGGTGTAACGTTAAGGGATAAGAAAAGAGCAGATTGGGTGAGGGAACTAACGCGAGTTAATGATATCTTAGTTGAAATCAAGAAAAAGAAATGGGCATGGGCAGGACACGTAATGAGGAGGGAAGATAACCGATGGTCATTAAGAGTTACGGAATGAATTCGAAGGGAAGGAAAGCGTAGCAGAGGGCGGCAGAAAGCTAGGTGGGCGGATGAGATTAAGAAGTTTGCAGGGACAACATGGCCACAATTAGTACATGACCGGGGTAGTTGGAGAAGTATGGGAGAAGCCTTTGCCCTGCAGTGGGCATAACCAGGCTGATGATGATGATGATGATGATGATGATTTTATGGCTACTTCAAGATAAAACATTGTTTCTACGGTGAATATGTGTTTCATTTATGCTGAAGTAAGGGCGTCAAAGAGCAGTGGATAGTTGATTTGTGCACTGAGTGTATACAAACGACGCATATGTGTGTGGTTATGAACTAGTGGACATGCAGATAGCATCTTACGACAAAGGAGACGGCCTTCTGAGTACCGCCTTGCTGCAGGTTTTCGTATTAAAAAAATAAAAATAAAACAAAAAATGGGGCACAGATTTCTAGCGCTAGACACCAAAGTGAGGATATTTTGTGCCTTCCTTTTAACCATCGTTCCGTCCCCAGTTGGGGACGGACCTTCAGAAATTAACTATGAAATTATAAGATCATCGTGGTTTTGTTATCTGCAGAGCACTATAGGCAAGCTTATTTTTATTTCTTCACGTGGATAGGGTTAACAAAGCTTCCAGACAAGCACATTTCACTAGTGAGCATTTATCATGCCTTCGTCTTTTTATTTGTTAAAATGTAACAACTTATGCTTCCCAAGTACAAGTTGTCGGGAATATGAAGTTTTTTTCCATTAAGATATATAGTAAGAGCAGTTGGCACACCGAAACAAGGTTTTCGATGCGTCATGCGCCATTTGTCATCTCACTGCTCCTTCTCTACTTCTAGACGCTCGGGCGTTTTCTGTAAGAGTGCGCGCTTCGCTTGTTTCGAGAACACGCATGAATAGGGCGCGCAGTTCATTTCCTAAGTCACTGCCCTTTCATTTACAGCACTTAAAGAGCCCCGCCACGCTTCCCTGTCCTCCTTGCGATATACGCGAAGAGATCGAAGAGCGCATGCATGCGCCAGCAGAATGTAGTCATTCTGGCAGAAAGTCGAAAGGAGCGACCGCTCAAGCGAGAGCGAACTGAACGACTGAATTGCCGATAACCCTACGGCGTGTTGTCGGCCACACGCACCGACTCCCCCGACGGCAGGAACGGGCAGCAGCTTTTCTATCGTCCTGTTTTCCACATTGTTGTTCTTTCACTTGGCTTGTGCTCTCCGTCGACAAGACGTCGCTCGCATAGCCGCTAACCGCGAGTCGGACCGACGCATGCACTAGCCGTGCGAAGTTTCCAATATGGCCCCCGTTACGCGCAGCTCCTATATACCAGTGCCCAATCAATACAAATATTCCCCACCGTCTTGAGCCGCCCTCGTCCTCTCCGTTTCGCCTCGTTGTGTTCTTGTTGTTCAACCCATCGTTGCTTTCGTTTCTTTCTGTTTGCTCATTTTCTTTATTTTGGATTTTCCCCCCATTGCTTTTCTTTCTCGTGCGGGCTGCGGGATGGGCACCCTCGAGTCTAGAAGCGGTATATGGACGGACGCCGCAGCGCATTGGCTTTGTTCGTCACTACAGGCTCTCTCTTCGAGAGGACCGGGACGGAAGAGGGGCGATCTGACGGAGACGTCGAAGAAGTCTTGCCTCCCTCATGGCTCTTTCTCTCTTTCGCGTCGTGCTCCCCTCTGGTTTCTGCAGTGAGCGGTGGCGACGAACGTGGAAAGGGAGCCGGGGGAGCAACGGAAGGCCCGGCATCGTTTGGCAAATGATTCCCGGCACGCATCGGCGGACCTCTATAGATAAGTCGGTCGCGTGGCTTTTTTTTTTAAAAGAAGCCGGGGCCCCCGCTGACGTTGTCGAAGAAGAGCTGTGAGTCGTCTCTGCGCGCTCCCCGGATCCGACTAGTGTGACGGGAGAGGGGTGCGAGACGCTCCGCCGTGGGGAGAATGTGAAGAAGACTAAGATGATCGTCTGCCATCGAATGCGTCAAGGAGGCTTCTCCACATAATATATATATAGCACTCCTCCGTACTCCTACATTTTTCGCTTGCCTTTTCTTCTTTCGTAGATTAAATACGGACCCTTTTTAACTTCTACCCTATTCATATATCACTCCGAGAGGCACATTGCTCCGTGCAGCTTCTTCTTCCTTTTTTTTTAACTGTTGTTTTTACCGCAAGTCAGGAATGCGCTGTATGGAAAGGGAAGAGGAGGAATAAGCCGCAGGTCGGGAAGACGTGGCGCCGTCCAAATGGCGTTAATGCGTCTCCACACTTACTCTTCGTTGTTGGTTTGTTACGCGCATGTCCTTAAATATAGCTAGATCTTTGGCAGCGACTCTGCAGCTACAGCTGCATTAGCAGACATTCGCTTCCACTCTTTCTGGCGTAGATGATGTGATCCTCTACTTGGCGTATTTCAACGGCTCAACCTCCGCTACTATATGTAGTATGTCCACATCTTGTTTATTTTTATGTATATTTTCTGTAGGCTGTAGGCGCTAGCCATTGGGAGCACTTTTCAATGCTGTTGCACAGCCCTGCTTGTACGTGCGATTACACAGGCGGAATAGAAGCAAAAATAAAATAGATGTTAGTCAGCGAAATTCGAAAAGGTCACCTTTACTGGCGATTCTTGCTACGTGCTAATGGAGATCATATATATGACATGAGTGGTAATGTGATGAATATGAGCACACTGGCAAAAAAAAAAAGTGTCTGGTGATTACGATGGCCCAAGAACTGGCGGAGCGTCACCACGTTCCCGTCCCGACTTAGGCGTCGCGTACGGTTTCGGCCCAAGGAGCTCCCCGCGTGCGATCTCCAACGGCTTAAGCCCCCTCAGGACCTCAATAAGCTTCTTGACTGACTGACTTACTGGTGATTACGATACTCCCTAATAGGAAATTTGAACACTGTTAAATACGTGCTTTCATTTAGCGATATATTGATTCAAGGAATTTGAGACCGAAATCACCACACCGACTGGCAGTGGGCCAGAGTGCCGCCAGCGCCTTCGCAGACAGAGAAGTATGGGAACGCTGGCATAATGAGCGGCATGGGAGCCAACTGCGGAAGAATACGACGGGGAACGCGCGAGCAGTGGCACGAGATCGTTCGCGCGGATACGCCTAGGGACGGCCACGATCCAGCTGTGGAAGAATACGACGACGAACGCGCGAGAAGTGGCACGAGCGCGTTCATGCGGTTACCCCTAGGGACGGCGATGATCCAGCTGTGGAAGAATACGACGAAAAACGCGCGAGCAGTGGCACGAGCGCGTTCACGCGGTTACGCCTAGGGACGGCGACGATCTACCAGCATCTTAATAACACGGCACAGCAAGAATCCTACAAACCTGATATCATAGCGCTACAAGAAGTCAACGTGGAAGCCGGCCTCTCCTTTTACCGGGCTTTCCATTGCCGTAACAACTCCAAGAAAGTCACTACGCTGGTTCGCCGAGAACAGGTGACGGCGATCCACGACATCGAAACTTCTCCCCCCTCAGGCATCCCCCACGTTTTCGTGGAGATCATCCCGACGCGCACGTCAGATCCTAGCTTATTCATCCTCAACGTATACGTCGCCCCGCACGCAGACCCGAAGCACGATGCGCTTTTTCGCTCGGCCCTCAAAGTCAGCCGCGACTGCCCCCTGCTCATCGTTGGGGACTTCAACGCCGGTCATACTCTGTGGGGATACCTGGGCGACACCCGCAAGGGTAGACATCTAGCAGATGCCGCGCAAGAGTTGGGCCTCACGCTAATCAACGATACTACCACCCGCACCAGAATCGGCAGCCGAGGTCAGGTAGACACTAACCCGGACCTGACGTTCGTCGTCCACTCGCAAGACTACGCCTGGACGAACACCGGCGAAACTCTGGGAAGCGATCACTGCATCCTTCACACGGAAATCTATGCACGCGGCAAGCGTCGGCGGAAGCATCGCTTCTCGGTTACAAACTGGGACAAATTCCGCGAGTCCAGAAGAATGCGAGCCAGTGAGGGATCCATCGCCAATATCTCATCCTGGACGAGCCAACTCCTGGCCGACGTGGAAGAGCATACGGAACATCTTGACCCGGAAGACGACCCGGAAACCTCCAACGTCGACAGCAGGCTGCTCCACATGTGGCAGGCAAGATCGAGCATGCTCCGGCGTTGGCAACAGCAGGGGAAAGATAACCAAGCCCTAAGAGAAAGAATCACTAGACTCGACGCAGAGATCTCCGATCACGCGACCGAGGTCACCCGGCAGCAATGGTACCAAATATGTGATCGCATGAGGGGACGCCTCAGCGCAGCCCGGACGTGGCACCTCCTACGCCACCTCTTGGACCCGGACACCACCAGGGCCGAAGGCAGAAGAAACATGGCCAAGTTAATCCACAGGCATGCTCAGGACCCGGGGGCGTTCCTGGCCGAGATGCGAGACAAGTACATCGGCCCGCAACTCAAGACACCGTTACCTGCGGCCTACCAGGGCCGGCCGAACGCGCACATAGACGAAGACATTACGTTCGCTGAGGTGTCGGCAGCCGCCTACAAGCTGCGGACGAATTCGGCGCCGGGTTCGGACCGCGTTACCAACAAGATCCTACGCAACCTGGACGAGGCCGCAATGGAGCAGCTCACCGAGTTCATTAACGAATGCTGGAAGACGGGCGCCATCCCGGAAGAGTGGAAGACGTCAACGATCGTCTTTATACCAAAACCAGGCAAACCACTCAATGCGGACAACCTCAGGCCGATTTCACTCACATCATGCGTCGGCAAACTGATGGAGCACGTGGTCCTAGACCGTCTCAATGAACACGTAGAAGATGGGGACGAGTTCCCCCACTCTATGTTTGGTTTCAGGCCACACCTGTCCTCCCAAGATGTGCTCCTTCAGTTAAAAAGGCAGGTGATGCAACCCGAAAGTCCGGCGGACGCTCGCCGATTCCGGTGCCTCCTGGGCCTCGACCTGAAGAAGGCCTTCGACAATGTCGCCCACGCAGCGGTTCTCGAGGGCCTGACCCACCTGGGTGTCGGAAACCGAGCATACCAATACGTCCGAAACTTTCTCACCGACCGGAAGTGCCGGATCAAAGTCGGCGAACATGAAACTGAATTTATAGAGCTGGGGAGCCGAGGCACGCCGCAGGGATCAGTCATCTCCCCTTTTCTCTTTAACGCGGCGATGCGCGGGCTCCCGGAATTGCTGTGCTCTATCCCTGGGCTTCACCACAGCCTCTACGCTGACGACGTGACGTTATGGGCAGCGGCGGATGATCCACAAACTCTTCAAGAGATCATGCAACGCGGCATCGACGTCGTACAAGCTTATGCGGAGTCGAGGGGCCTGACGTGCTCACCGGAAAAATCCGAATACCTACTGATCAAGCCCGGCAGAAGTAGATGTCCCAGGGGATTACCACGGAGAAGGCGCTTCCTTGAACTTAAGGTCGGAGAACTTACCATCCCGGAGCGCCCCAGTATCAAAATATTGGGGCTAGACTTTCAGAACACGCTGCGCTGCGGGCTCATGTTAAAGAAACTCCAGAGGGCGACCAACTACACACTACAGCTCATTCGCCGGGTGGCTAATCGGCACCACGGCATGGGCGAGGGCGATCTGCTTCGGCTTGTGCAGGCATACATAACCAGCAGAATCATGTACTCGACACCATATGTCAAACTCGCAGCCACGGACTTAGCCAAATTAAACACCATGATCCGACGAAGCACAAAGGCAGCCTTGGGCCTTCCGGACCACGCGGCCACCGCAAGGCTAGAGGCCTTAGGCATGCATAACACGATCGAGGAGCTCTTAGACGCTCACCACACAGCCCAAGTCCGTCGTCTCTCGCTAACCCCGGCTGGCCGCACAGTCCTCCGGAAGCTCAGTCTCGAGGCTATCCCCGAGGGGACAGAGTACATTACGATTCCGCGAAAGGTCAGGGGGCATATTTATGCCCCACCTCTACCCCGCAACATGGACCCCGAGTTCCATCAGGGCCGTCGGCAGGCCCGCAGTGAAGCCATTTGGCGACGCTACGGCTCGCAAGATGGAGTGCTCTACACAGACGCAGCCAGACACCCTCGGGGCGACCTCATGACCGCGGTGGTAGCGGATCACAACGGAGGACTGATAGAATATACAACAATCACGGCTGGCCGAGTGGTGGAAGCGGAGGAAACCGCGATTGCCATGGCCATGCATGCGGAAGCGAATACCGTCATCAGCGACAGCAAGCAGGCCATCGGCAATTTCGCCCGTGGTAGAATTTGCAAACAGGCGTACCATGTCCTCACACGACGCCCCCTAAGCGGCTTGAAAACCCTCGTGTGGACCCCCGCTCACGCGGCTGTGCCCGGCAACGCGTCGGCTCACAGTTTGGCTCGAGATCTCGCGCGCCGAGCCTCGTCCGCGGATGCGGACGGCGTGAATGAGGAGGAGAGACACGAGGAACCCTGCGAGACTTATTATGAAATAGCTCATCGGTATCGCTTGAGGCGTCGCGCGCTTCCACCGCCGGCCAAGCAACTCGACAAAACGCAAGCGGTCGCGTTTCGGCGACTTCAGACCAATACATACCCACACCCAAAATACATTAACAAAATCACAGGGGGCAGGGAAAGCGACAAATGTAGGCTCTGTTCAGAAACAGGAACACTAACACACATAATGTGGGAATGCACCTCGCTCCCGTTCTCTCATCCCCCCGTCAGCAGCGAGACTGACTGGACAGCCTGGCTCAGTTCCGGGAACGTCGACCGACAACTTGAACTGGTGGACTGAGCGGAAAAGGCCAAGCAGGCCCAGGGCCTTACTTGAGCCCTAACCCTCAGCCACGTCCCTCTTTACCCTTCCCCCTTTTAATAAAGTTTATCACCACCACCACCTGTGGAAGAATACGACGACGAACGCGCGAGAAGTGGCACGAGCGCGTTCATGCGGTTACCCCTATAGGGACGGCGATGATCCAGCTGTGGAGGAATACGACGAAAAACGCGCGAGCACTGGCACGAGCGCGTTCACGCGGTTACGCCTAGGGACGGCGACGATCTACCTGTGGAAGAATACGACGACGAACGCGCGAGAAGTGGCACGAGCGCGTTCATGCGGTTACCCCTAGGGACGGCGATGATCCAGCTGTGGAAGAATACGACAAAAAACGCGCGAGCAGTGGCACGAGCGCGTTCACGCGGTTACGCCTAGGGACGGCGACGATCTAGCTACAGAAGAATATGACGACGAACGCGCGAGCAGTGGCACGAGATAGACGGCGACGATTCAGCTGTGGAAGAATACGACGATGAACGCGCGAGCAGTGACACCAGCGCGTTCGCGCGGTTACGCCGTGGGACACCGACGCTCAACCCAGCTATGGACGCCAAATAACTGTACTCTAAAAAGGAAGAGAGAAGGCAGGGTTGTTAACCAGCAATACGTATAGTTGGTAGCCGTATACTCGTAGGCCCATAAGGCAGTGAAGGCACTGGTGGGCTTTCTCAGGATGACTGGGCTGTGCGAGTGTCTTTCACTGTGTGGAGCTTTGCACGTGCGTACACGTATTCACCGCGTCTTTAGTTGCTCTATCATTCATATTTATGTTCATCTTTTCCCATCTAGGAAAAAATATAAATGACGCTCCCATGATCTACTGCTAAGGATGCCTGTTAACGTGAAATACATGAACTAGCAAGGCAGCAGCGTCGCTCTAATATCGAAACGCAGAGGCAAAGCGTTTGCATTGGGAAAATGCGCGTTCAGTGTCTTCACGTATCTTGCTTATTGTAGATGTCACCATGAACTAAGCTGCGAGATATAAATAAACAATGCATAAGAAACGCGCATGTTAGAATCTGTTAGGCCAAGCGTTCGTAGAACGATTAAATAAGTGCAATAAAAATCAATGCGATGCATTCAATTGGCAAATTGATTGTCATCCTATGTAAGGGGCAATCTCATGCAGCGTGAAGTAACAGGATAAAGGCACTTGACTCAGTCCAACCACTCCAGCTTTCTGTCATTGAAATGATGTCTTTCTCTATCATGCAATTTTGTGCTTACGGGCCGTACAGGTTACAACACGCAGTTTTTATGTTTGTGCAATACACAACTCGCAAGCTAAGCCGAAATACCAAGAGTAGTTCATGCAAATGCGCACTGTAGGACGACGACGTAGTGACGTCACTAGGGTGAAAATGATGTTTGATGTCTATCGAGGGAAGAATGATGAGGTGAGTGGTGTGCAGAGGGGAAAACGACGTAAAAGACAATGCTTATTTATTTATTTATTTATTTATTTATTTATTTATTTATTTATTTGGTCATACTGTTAACCCTCCAATGAGGGTCGTTACAGGGAGGGAAGAAGAACATATACATTTCATAAGCACTTCAATGAGCAATCATGAATCAGAATTCAAAATTTGTACACCATTTCTCAAAAACATATCGACACCCAGCTCAAATTGTTGCACGTTCGCACTCTCCGCAACTTCATTTGGCAGTTTGTTCCATAGTTCAATTACATCAGGAAAAAAGGAATACCGATATACATCCGTACGTGTGTTAATAGGTTGTAGTACCCTGCTTTGGTTTTTTCGTGAACCACGTTTTAGAGGCGTTTTCACGTAATGTTCTTTATTTATTTTTAATGCCCCTTGTATTATCTGGAAAAAAAGTTTGAGTCGATGTTTTATTCTTCTCATTTCCAGCGTTTCTAATTCACACTGCTGTATCATCTCTGTAACCGAGTCAGCACGGCGATAGTTGGAGCTTATAAGGCGTGCTGAAATCCGCTGAATCCTTTCCACCTTCTTTTTTAAGCATTTTTCGTGAGGGCTCCACACAGCATTCGCATATTCCAGAACTGGTCGTATAAACGTTTTGTAGGCGACCAATTTAATTTCTTTAGTCGCATCTGGAAGCTTTCTCCTAAGAAAGCAGAGCTTTTGGTAAGCCTTCGAACAGATATTTTCAATGTCAATACGCCAGTATAGATTATGCGTCACTGTCACCCCTAAATATCGGAAACTCTGTACCTCGACCAAGGCATTTCTCCTATATTATATTCAAATCTGATAAAGTTCTGTTTTTTACTTACGTGAGTGTATGTAGATGTTTTTAAATTAATTACCATGCCCTAACTTTGGCACCATGAGTTTAATGATTGCAGGCATCTGTTTAGTTTAATCTGATCTTCCGCGCAGGTTACACGCGTGTAAATTAAACAGTCATCGGCAAATAGTTTAATTTTTACAGGCGGATCAACATTAGAAGGAATATCATTAATATACAATAAGAACAATAGCGGACGTAAAACAGACCCCTGCGGCACTCCAGACACAACTTCACACTTCCCTGATTCACTTTTCCCGATTCTGAGCCTTTGATAACGGTTTGTTAAATATGCCTGAATCCACAATACTATATTTTCACTAATTCCTAGGCTTCTCAATTTGGAAAGCAGTTTATGATGTGCAACTTTATCAAATGCCTTCGCAAAGTCTATACATACAACATCTATCTGTTGGCATTCATCTATAGCTTTACAAAGGTCATGTACAGTTTCGATTAACTGTGTCACTGTCGAAAGGCCAGATCGGAAACCGTGCTGAACTGGGCATAATAAATTGTTGTTCTCTAAAAAAAAAAACAGAATATGTCTAGCTATTGCATGTTCTAGGATTTTACAGCACACAGAAGTGAGCGAGACTGGTTTATAGTTGTTTGCACATAGTCTATTGCCACCTTTAAATATCGGAATGACGGTGGTGTCGCGCAAGTCTTGAGGTACTGAATGATCCCGCAAAGATTTTTCGAATAAAAGCTGCAAATAATACGACATCCATTCAGCTTACCGTTGAAGAAATGCCGTCGGTATTTCATCCGGGTCACATGAATTTTTTTCATGTTGGAATACGCCCTCCTTTGTAATGCGTAGGTCTTCCATTGGGTATTGTATTGCGCAGACTAAAGGATCATCGTCACTATCACATCTATCCTTGGTGAAAACTGATTGGAAGAACTGATTAAGTACGTTTGCAATATCGTTTTTTTTTTCTTATTTCCCGAGTCGTGCAGCCCTATATATCTGCGCACATATTCTCACATGTGCTAGGTACGACGTGATGTACGCGCCAGTCATCTCAAAGAGGTACCTATGCTCGAAGGCCGGGGTTCAATCCTGCAGTCAGACACGAATTTCTTATATCGTGTGGACGAGCTATTCGGCAAGAAAGCGGCGTCAGCAGCCCCTGTCAGCAAATACCGCAATGGTTGCCAAAAGAAGCTTCAGCGTTAATAAAAAAAAAACGAAAAAAAAAACGCCAGATTTAGGTGACACGGAGCCTGAACCGATGAAAAAAAGACGGCCTTTACTTGCACCTTCAATAAACAGAGGACATTGAAGCAGCACGCATGCCGATGTAGAAGATGACAGAGAGGGGCGGTGAGTGCGAACGGCAGATAATTTCTCAGTCATGGTGATGTAGTGGTGAAGCTTCCTTGCCCACAAAGGCGGCCAATCTGCATGGGTAGAAATTCGTAGCTCGAAACCGTTAATATATAGTCGCCGCCAAAATCCTAGCTTAAAGAATAAAATTGATTCCAGTGACAATGACCACCATTACAAAACCGAGCATTGGTGGTATTTCGGACTTGTGTTGAAGCCAGCGATGCCCTTTGCTATTGATAACTACCTGTTCCTTCATAAATGAAGTCTCAAAGATAAAGTATGATCGCATACTGACTACAGCTGCCTGTTGTGTTCTAGTCGTCTTCGATGTCCGCGCAAGTCATTAATTAGCTGCCATGTATAGCCCATCTATGGAATTTGACATGCTTATGTTTAACTTACACTGTTGATTTACCAGGAGGAGCGACCCGACTTTGCGTCTTCATATTTATCTGCATGTGAGTGTTTGTGTATGCACCTGTTTCGGCGTAGATTGTGCGTGATTGCTTGCTTGCGTCAACTCGGTATTGATATATACAAAATGTAGAAAATGAACTATGTGCTCTATGCTTATTATGGCGACAATATTGTGGATTTCTATTGTTGTCAAGTGTATATATCATGTGATAGAAGTAGGTGTTGTCGTCTGTATGTTCCTGCGTCAGCAGGCGTAGTTGGCACTGTGCGAAGACTTTTCCATGCCCATGAAGAAGACGCTTTATGGAAAACATCTTATAGAGGGCCTTACATATTCACCTGTCGAGTAGAGAATTGATCTAATGCTTCATACAGAGGAATAATCCACTGAGATAATCCCTGAAACGGAAAGTTGAATTCACTTTGTCACAACGTGTGTAATATTGACAGCGACAGCCAACGTTGCAACAAGCGAAGTAAAATTCGCTCTGCTTCGCCGACTACTAGTCACAGGCAATATGAGACGCGGTGCAGGGATTATTGGTCCATCACTGTTCGTCTTAAGTTTCGCTTTGTAGCCACCTTGTCTGATACGACGGAATTTTGGCCCAGATTTGTTCGAAACACTACAAAATGATTGGCGGGAGGCCACAATCCCGCCCACAGGTTGTGCCGCTAGGAGCTTTTTCTGGCAGCCCGAACCCTTTTACGGGTGTTCAGTAAAAAGTACATAATACTGCATGAATTTCACTCTAATCTTTACCCGCAGCGCAGCAGTTAAGCAAAACAACCATTTTGTTGTTTTTCATGTTTCTAGAGAACGAGGCTTCTTTAATGCCGCTGTGCCCTTGGGGATAATGGCCTGAACATTTGGATCTTCCTTTACGTCCTCTACTTCCCTTTTGCCCCTTCAGATTTTAGGACGCGTATTCCATTCAGTGTCGTCTGTTTCAGTTAAGTTGTTTCACCGCGCTACTGTCTTACAGTAATTGTTCTGCTGTGAAAATGTGCAACGACATGTGCAAACAATTTCAGGGCCCTTCAAATAAAGAGAGAAACGTTTAATTATACGAAATACAAAGTGGCCGGCCTGAGGTGCATTCCTCTAGCCAGCTACTATGCCCTGAGCGAAGGGAAAGAAGGAAAGAAAGAGGGAAGGAAGAGGCGCATGATGGGTGACCATGACCAGAGGAGGAAGATGCAAAACATATAGCAAGCAATTTGGTCTACTCAAATGGCCCTTTAAATACGGGTTTAATTATAGGGAATCTAATAAAAGGAAAAAGAATAAGGATTAGAGAAAGCGCAAGGGGAAAAAGGCCTTTCTTTTCTTTTTTCCCCATTTTTAAATCGTGGCAAAACAAAAATAAAACATTCTCATTCCACCCACCAGACCGCTCCCACCTAGCCAAGGTTCGTATATATAGGTTGGCGAGAACTGTGCGCCTAATAAGCATCGAACGCGATTTTACTCTCAAGAACGCAGTCATGACGCTGTCCAGACGCTGTCCAGTTTGGCGCTAATACTTTTCGCATTTACTAAGCTCCCGACTACGCACTCGTCGTTCTTTGAAAGAAGAGCCTAACCGTCGCTGGGTCAATTTCTAGTGCCTAAATTTCTAGAGCCCAAATTGTCAACGCTATGACGATCAGTGACGCGTTCAACCACAATGCGCGCTTTGTTTTTAGATTCGAAATATCGAACACGATGCGCCGTCTGTACGGGAAACAAAATGTATGAGCGCATATGTCTTTTAAAGTGAGCCTTTCCGTGCTTTCTGCAAAAAGAAGAGCAATGAGAAGGATGAAACTGCTAAAAGCGAAGATGGGGCCAGATGACGGGACAATCTAGGCGGTCGAAGGAAACGCACACAGAGATCGGATAAGGAGGGTTTGGGGGCGAGCCTACTTTGAAATGACAGATTGATGCCACTGTCAACCGCAGTGGAGCGTTCGAGTGTACGAGACGCCCCCGCCGCCAGCCTGCTCCCATCTCGGCTACCTTCGAGCGCGCACGCACGCATCCCCCCTCTCTCCTTTCGAAACCGCCATTTCGTCTTCGGCGTCCATTGGCTTTGGCTGTGTTTGATGGCGCTAACCTCCTGGGCTCCCCTGCGCCATCCAGCGTTGCTGAAGCCCATCGTACCGTCCTCGACTCCCTGTCGCCTTCACGTTGCGCGGAATAGGAAGGAATAGCGCGGAAACTTTTGCTTTCACACGCACTATCCTGCACTGGAGCCGGTTGCATGGATCCCCACTTGTCGCCGCCGGAGTAGTGGCAAATGTGATCGCTATTTGGGCGTTACTTGAAAAAGAAAAAAAAAACAGATAGAAATAAAGAAAAACAAAACATAGACAACGGGTTCGTTGACAAGCTTGATGGTACGAAGATTTTTTTATATACTTGTCAATCTGGAAAACGAATGCATGAGTGAAATGCTGAAGCGTGTGAAAAATTACTCGTAGGTTTTCTCTCGGTGGCTAGGCCGTTTTCTACGGCTAAAAAGTTCATTCTTACTCCTCCTTTCTCGGGAATACGTCGCCGGTAACAATATAGACAGAAAAAACTGCTGAGAGCGAGCAGAATTACGCTGCTTCTTCACCAAACTCAATAAAGTTGCCACTATCTATACGAACCTTGAGGTAGCAGATCTGTTATATTTTGCGCAGTACAATGCACTTTGCGAATTGCTGATATTTTTGGCGACGTATGTGTGACTGCAACCAGTTCGATGTCTCTTCACTGAGAGAAGGGCGCAGCGAAACTGCGAGATCCACTTAGACTTTAAAGCTTCAATTGTGTTTTCTACCGCGGATTACAGCAAATCAACGCCTAAATTGTTGCTATTCTGGAGCGCTTTTTTGTATAATTCTTTCAGTAGTTGCAATAACAAAGACACATAGAGGCTGAATTCATTTCCGGCGCTGTTTCGTTTTGTCACTCTGCCGTGCATGCGCGGGCGCGGGCGTTCCTGCAATTATAATGGACGCATATTATTCTGTTCTGACTGACTCAATCGGCACGGAACTGCAATATCGGCCCTCTTTGGTGCGCTGTAACGACTTTCGCACTTTTCCGCACTTCCGTTATCGGTCTCCACGAGACTGACTATAGGCGACAATGGTAGCATGAAGCAGTAGTTCGTTCTCATTTCAAAGCAAGCGCACTAAATTTGCGTTGCGTAATGAATCGCCTCTATTTGCCGCCGCACAAGCAAAGTGCTTCCTTCACCAGCACGAGAACCATGTGCGCGTTAGCTTTAACGATTCTGGCGCTGATGGCTTTTCCCAGTCCAAGCATCGACGGCTTCGACTATGACAGGGCGCCGAAAGCCCGCCTCTCCCGAGAGACGTGCGCAGATACACGCCACACACAGAGAGCACGGAGGCGGCGGGACACTTTCTTGCCGCATCATAGCGAGCTGCAAATAGGCTTATTCTGAACGGTGAAAATTTTAGGCCTTCTAAGGGCGTGCGATTTAAACGGCCGAGACCAAAGACAGCGACGTAATTGAATTTCAGGCGATGCCCGGGTGCGCCGCGTTTGGCCGCCAAAGCATTTACGACGAGGAAAACAAGAGAAAGAAAAATAACAAGATAGCAGCTGAAGCAAGGAACGACGTCAGTATAAGGGAGGCGAGCACATCGAAGCGCCCTCCCGGCGATGTTCTCGCGCGCGCCTGATGCGCGACAGTGCCGTGGTGGAAACGAAAAAGATGCTGGGAGCAGGCCAAGTGACGCCTCGGGGAAACATGTTGAACGAGCTTGCAAAGCATTCCTGGCAATGTCGTGTTCCATGCTCCACTCGCTTTCGTTCACCCCCTCCCCCCCTTTCCCTTGAGCTCGCGAAGCAGGCTCCGGGCTCTCCCTCAGTGGATGCTTTCGAAACCCAGGCCGCCCATAGGGACGCGAATCGCGTTGAGGATGCGCGGTTTTGCGCCCTCGGCCGCTGGCTTTGGTTCCTCTTGGCCACGAGGTTTCTCAACCGCCGCGAACCTAGTGTGTAATTAATTCACGCGTCTTCTAAATTGCAGTCCCAGCGTGAGTTATGGCGGGAAACTGACCCACGCTGGCGGCGCGACGAATTACATTCCTGACCCTTCATCACAATCGCAAGAACCCGCTTGCTGTTTCGTTTTGTACGCGACTTCTGCGCTGGACATTGTAGCGTCATCGAAAAACTCGGACGCAGACAAAAATATCCAGCCGGACGCGGCGTCATAACGAGATGCATTTCCGAGCTTCAATAAAAATTACGCACGCGTTGCTTTTACGCGGTATTGTGGAGGTTAGTGGACAATGCAGAATACATGTAAACTTAGGAATTATTGATGTAATACGTGTTTCTGTTGGTCCATTCTTACTAGGGGCTTGCACGAATCCTTCCTAAAATTGAAACGTGGCTCTTCGAGACACGCTCGGCAAACTTGGATATCAGTCTGGGGCCAATTTTGTACATATTAAATGTAAAGGACGAATGTTCGTCTGATTCTATCAACAATTTTTATGGATGACGAAGAACAAATTTCGCAGTCTCATATAGGCTCGTAGGATTAAGTGCGAAACTTACAACGCTTCATTGCACGTTTTGCAAAAGCTACATGATGAACAAGATAGCGCGAGGTAGTAGTTGGAATTTGAGTACGTTGTGTAGCCAAGCCACGCAGCAATTACACCGTCCTCATTTCAATATTGGCGTATTTTTTAAATATTATCAAGCAGCAAGAAAAAAGTTGAACTAAGTGCGAGACCATTGACTCCCGATCTTGCCCAGGCGTTGCCACACGTAGTCGTAGGCCGGTAGCATTGCAGAACGACTGGGAGACAAGTGGCACCACACGGGCTTTCGGCGTTTATATTGCACAGGGCCTTATCAATACGGAAATATGGTGCGGATGTTTATATAGGTCGCTTTCCGCAGTTGTGATTCAAGTTCGGTGGAATTAACATTAAAGACACACACTGTCTTGTCTCGTACGGTATACGTGGCTTGCCGCGTGATACGACTGAACTGCATGAAACCAAGTTCATGAAATAAAGACACAGAAACGCATAGTAGTCAATTGTTACATGATACACACAGAGAGAGAGAGGGCTCTTTATTAGAAAAACAGAGAATTTTGCCGCCGCGTATATAACCGCTGGCAGGCTACTCTGTATAGGGATGGGGAATGGGATTAAAAGATTCCAGAAAAGAGTTGGAGAAAAAAAGGATAAAAGTAAATATGAAATGTCCGAGTGAACCTGATACTAAGAGAGAATGAAGAGGAAAGGGTGGGAGGTTAACCAGATATGAGTCTCCGGTTTGCTACCCTACACTGGGGATGGGGGATATGGGTTAGAAAGATGACAGAGAGGAAAACGAAAAAAAAAAGGGGGAACGCGCACACATGGAGACACACACACAAAAGGCGTTCCAGTTAAAGTCGTTCACACAGGCACTAATATTTACAGGTGACATGGCGGGTAAATTTAGGCTTTTGTATAGGAAAGATGCAATTTTTAAAGCTTTCCTATTTGATCAATTTCTGTCAGGTATTTGAACAATAAATCCAAAACCCGTCGCTGTTTTGAAGGGCCGGGCATTGGACCTAAGATGCTCGGTAGCGTTAACGGTTCGTGGCAAATCATGTCCATTTGGTGCTCAAAAAATTGTCTCTTGTCACGGTACGCGGGGCATTCTAGTAATATGTGCTCAATTGTCTCTAAGTTGCGACAGTTATCACAGTATGGGTTAGTGGTAAGTCCTATGCGGTACAGATAATTGTTCGTGTATGCCATGTTCAGTCGAAGACGATGGTACAATGTCTCTAAGTTTCGAGGAAGTGGTCGTGGAATTTTCGGTCTCATTTCTGGGTCAATGTGACGTAGGAAGTTATCTTGGTGAAGCGGCAGATTCAAGATGCGGTCTTTTTCTTGATAGGCATATTTTTTTGCCATGTTTGAAGCGTCGGATTTTGTAAAATATGTTCTTTTGAACTTGCGGTATTGGAGCCCATTTCTGGCGGCTTCGTCCGCTCTTTCATTTCCCGAAATGCCGGTATGGCCAGGTATCCACTGGAACTTTATGCAATGCCCAGCAATCTTAGCCCTGTGGTGAAGATAAGCAATGTCAAATGCTGCTGGTTGATTATTGCAACGCTTGTGCCTGTTCCAGATACTTTGTAGGGCTGCTTTTGAGTCTGTGAAAATCACCCATGTCTTTGGCGGCTGCTGTCGAAGTACATACACAAGGGCCTCCTTAATGCCATATAGCTCCACTGAAGTAGATGATGTCGCTCGCTCAAGACGAAACGAGAATCATTGCCCTGTAGAGGGAACAAAAAGTCCGCATGATGAACGATGTGGAGTTGTAGAGCCATCTGTGAAAATGTGCGTTGCGGCTGCGTATTCTTTCTGCAAAAGCAATCTGATAAGTCGCTGCTTGAGGCATTTTCTTTTTCGCACTGATTCCAGGTATATATGGCACGATTTCCAGTGGGGACAGTGTCCATGGTGAAATGTTTCGCGGCATAATTTGCGACGCCTGAGCAGGAATCGAAATAGATATGCTTCCGACGGCGGCCTGCCCAAAGCTAGATGTAGCACGGGTTCTGGAAATATCCTTTAAAAAGTGAGTCTTCGTATGAATGACGTGGGGGAGGTGTATCCGAAGTGTCTCCTGCGAACATAGCACTTCCAGAGGCAGGCATCCAGCTTGTGCTACAGTCCCTGAGCGGGACGACCCCTTCGGAAGGCCAAGACATACACGAAGGCAGTTGTTTCGTGCTGCCTCGAGTTTTCTCTTGCTTGTGGGAGATATTTTGTGCAGGATTGGGAGGTAATATCGTAGTGTTCCGTCGACGTAGGCCTTATGGAGGAGCACCATTGATCTACAGTTGCTGCCCCACTGTGATCCGGCTAAAAATCGGAATACGTGCGACGCCGAGGAAATCTTCTCACTCAGTGTTTTCACTTGGGGCGACCATGTGAGGTTCCTATCGATCGTCACTCCAAGAAACCTTTGCGTCTTGACGTATGGAAGGGCACGACCACCCAACACTAGTGGGTATTTTTCCATACACTTCCGCGTGAAAGCCATGGCAACGCTTTTGTCGGGGGACAATTTCAGACCCCTTGGATTTAGGTAGGCCGATATATTTGCTAGCGCTCTCTGGAGGCGTTGTTGGGTGGTACTGCGGGAACGCGTCGCACTCCAAATGCACATGTCGTCCGCATACAGTGTGATTTTGACGCCAGGGGGCAGGTTTCTTTTCAGATGGATGAGGACTAAATTAAATAATACCGGGCTTAACAGAGCTCCTTGTGGCACTCCCTTCTCGATGGCATAAAGCGCCGTGGGGCCATCCGGGGTACACATGAAAAGTTGGCGTCCTTGAAGATAGTCTTCAATCCATGCGTAGAGCCGTCCTCCAAGACCAAGGGTTTCCAAAGCGTCAAGTATTGCTTTATGATAGACCGAATCATATGCTGCCTTAATGTCTAAAAATAATGCAGTAGGTATGTTTCCAGAGACCAATTCCTCTTCAATTGATGAGACCAAGGCAATGACATTATCAATTGCGGATCTATTTTGCCGGAAGCCATTCATTTCCTCCGGGTAAGCTTTTGTAGTTTCCAGGAACCAATTTAGTCGTTTGTAGATCATTTTTTTCGAATAGCTTCCCCACGCAGCTAAGCAGAGGTATGGGTCTGAAGGAGGCGTAATTTGTTGGCTGCTTCGCTGGTTTCAATATAGGAATGACTTTCGCAAGCTTCCATTCCGTAGGAACCTCCCCAGTTATCCATGAGGCGTTGTAGTACTCCAGAAGGCGTAGGCGAGATGTGTGGCATAGATTTGCGAGCGCTTCATAACTCACGCCGTCATGGCGAGGTGATGATCGCTTGTTTACGTCGCCAATTGCTGCCGTGAGCTCTTCGATGGTGAATGGTAATTCTAAGTCAGGAAGGGTAGCTCGAGGTGGACTAGGCTGACGACTTGCAATTTGCCGCAAAGGTTGTGCCCCGTTGGAAAGGAGCCTGCAGTACTGCTCTGCCACCTCTTTCAGGGATGCGCGCTCATGTAATGAGAGGGCGATAAAAGGATACAGCTGTTGCGGCTCTTTGCGAATGCCTCTGACGACTCGCCAGATTTTGCTCAGCGGTTGTCGTATGTCCAGTGTCCCACAAAAGTCCCTCCACCTTTTTCGGTCCAGTTTGGTGAGGTAAAATCGTATATGTCTTTGTGCCCGTCGACAAATTCTGAGGTCTTCGATATTCTTAGTACGTAGAGCCTTCCTTTCGGCACGCCTTCAAATGGCACATAACCTTTCAAATTCCTCGTCGTTTGTTGGTACATTACAATGCTTAGTGGCAGAGCGGGTACGTTGTTTGAGGCAATGAGCTATTGTCGGTATTATTTCTGTATTCGTAGTCGAGGCTGTGATTCCTTTGTCTACGGCTGCTGTGTAAGCATCCCAGTCTACCGACTTCAGTTTCACTTTTCTGGGCGACGTCCGAAAATGAAGGGCAGAGATTAGGATCGGGTAGTGATCACTACCTCGAGTCTCGAAATCTGTACACCATCCGAACATAGGGGCCACTTGACTTGATACGAATGTGACGTCAATGCAGCTAACAGTCGTCGGATTTTTCAGGTATGTTATGCTGCCATCATTCAAGGGCTCTATATTGTATTTTGCAAAAAGCTTCGCCAGCTTGGCACCCCGAGCACATGTATGTGAACTGCCCCAGATCTCGTTATGTGCGTTGAAATCGCCACAAATATGTGGAGACTGAGTGTTTGTCAACAAGTTTTCCAATCATGTCACGTCGAAAGGTGATCCTGGTTCCAAGTAGACGCCGATCAGGGTAAAAACTTTGGATGCAATCACCGTGGTTGCGCAAATATATTCGTTCTTGTCATGTGGTGCTACGTCAATCGCAGAGGCAGGTATGTCGTTGCGAAATCCAACGAGCAGTCGGCTAATTCCATTTTGTCGCCTTGAATGATGAAAATAATACCCCTTTATCCTAAAGTGCTCGTGGAAGCGAGACTCGGAAATGACTACACAGAGAATTAGAGAGAGTGAGACCATCAGAAAATTTGCAAGTATAGGGTTGAGTCGGTAGACGTGTAGAATAGAGACACTCTATCCTGGATGAAGCCGCCATCCTACAGCGAGCTTAATGTAGGCGGATGAAGATTACATAGCACATTTTAATAAATTTGCCGCGATAAACGTTGCATTAAGTACAAGGGGACTTCATGCACTAACAGTCGTGTACAGAGGGAAAATGCGTTATAAGGAAGGCAGGGATGTTAACCAGTCAAGAGTCTGGTTTCCTGCCCTACGCTCGGGGAAGGGAGAAGGGTAAGAGAGAGAAGGGAGAGAGAAAGAGGGTAAAGAAACGTGCACGGACAGTACTCGAGTCAAAACCGCTCGTGCAAACCAAACGTTCTCAGAAAGTACAAAAGTGCCTTCACTGCCTTGTGAGCCGATGAACGGTGGGGACCGTGTTCTAGTACTGTCTGTTCACTCAGAGGACGATCTTTTAATTTCCTCAATGTGTTGGACAAAGATTGTCTTTGTGCTTGAAATTGACGACAGTGGCACAATAAGTGGTCAATGCTCTCCTCACATCCGCAAACATCACATGCAGGACTATCAGCCATTCCAATTAGTGCTGAGTAAGCTTTCGTGAAGGCAACTCCCAGCTACAACCGACACAGAAGAGACGCTTCGCGTCGATGCAGTCCGGCCGGAGGTCTGAGTTGCAGTGAAGGGTTTAATCTGTGAAGTCTGGTGAGCCTTGTATGTGCGGTGCAGAGCTTTGAGTGCACCTATAGTACTGCTCGGGAGAGGCAAATAGCACAAAATGAAATGGACAATGCGAGGGACATGAACGAATGCTAGCTACTGTCCGCGTTCGTTTCTTCGCGTAATAATGAAACAAATAAGTTTAGAAAGATATTCTTCTAGTACAGTTGATAAAACATATTTGGAATAGATTCAAGCGTGAAACAGTACTAGAAGACACATGAGACAGACGGGATGGGCGCTACTAGAAACTGTGAACATTCACTCGATATTGTTTATTGACACTCTAGGACACAGCGTGCATGCAGAGAAGATTCCCCGAATGGAACAACAGAAAATTCAGAAAGTACATGCACTATTTCGCCATGTAACCTGATAATTGGGCAGCATGGGACCACCGTGTACAACGCACAATGGCTACAGAAAGCACAGAACCCAGCTTATGCGAGTGATGAACCAGCTTAACTGTCGAAACCCATGAAACGGGCTTCATTTTCAATCAAACATTCACGGTTACACTTGTAGCGCCCGTCTCGTACATCTCGTCTCCCTTTCGGTGACATGTTATGCACTTCAGTCATTTTTCCTAAAGGGTAACAAACGCATCTATATGTTACTTTGCAATGCTTGCCATTACAGTAAGAAAAACGAAATACATCGCATCCACTTCGGTGCATGTTAAAAATCACAGCTAACCCGAAACGTTTCAGAACCCTTCGATACGGCATTTCTCGTATCCGTCGAGCCTGATCGATCCCTATTAACTTTTTTGTGATTCAAATCCCCTCTAGCCACATCAGTGGCGGAGGCTGATCGGTCCCAAGGAAGTCACTTTACGCCGCTGCTCAACGAAGCTATCGAGAAGGTAGTGATGCCGAACGCTGTGCTATGGGAAGCCAAGGGCTAGTTTTTGTCACACTTTTTAATTTTTTTCGCACCGTCTCTCGGAAGCCCGAGCTCAGGTGTAGTGAATACAGCGAAGAGAGACGAATAGGAACTACGATGCGGTTGCTACTCAAAAGGGGGTGATCTGAATTGACAGACACCGTTTCCGTGAATCACGTGTTGCTTTTGCCCGGTCACCATGCGCTCTATGGCTGTGTGTATGCGGCCAGTTGAGACAGCGATCCCAAACGAAGACTTTAGCGCATTCATGCTATTTCGTACACGCTAAGCATCGCTAGTGGTGGCTAAGATACCAACTCTCTCTCTCTCTCTCTCTCGCAGCACGTGTAAGGCGTTGGCTACGTTCTTACGTGGTAGGGTAAAAATACAATATTTTTTCTATTCATCTAGAAATTGGCCCTGATTGACCGATAATTTCTTCTCAGGTATTTGTAATTTGAAAATACATTTTTTTACTCTTTAGGAAGTGGGTAATCACTGCATCTGTAAATACATCAAAGCGATGACGCAATCCACTGATGTTTGTTAAACGCAGCTAGAAACTAAGTTGTATATATATATATTATTTCATTTATTTGTTTCCACAAGCAAGGAGGTACATGGTTGTGGCGGAAAAAACAAGGGGGGAAAAGCTGCAGAGAAAGCATCTTGACTGGCCCCAGGTGACCCCACAGCAGAGGCCTGTGGCGCACGCCTCGAATAGCTTTCCTGACTGTGACGTACGCATGGTAGAAAAATTGCAGTTCCTGTTTACGCGATAAAATGATACATGAAAATTCCGCTGCGACCGCGACAGAGAGAGAGAGAGAGAGACCACGTGCACCCGTGAGCAAAAGTATACGGACCAGGGATAACACGATAAAACTACTTTTCGCCTTTGTGTGGGAATGCAACTTGAAAGTAAACATTGCAGTCCAAACTTGGCATTACGAATTTTCTAGTGCACTCGTCAGTTTCGCTTTATGCGTGCTAATTAATTAGAAATTTTGTTTCTTCGGTGACCCTGTGCTCCGTATACTTTTGCTCACGGGTTTACATGGAAACTAAAAGCGGGTGCGAATGAACTCGGTGATAGGATGCCTGGGGCGCCCATTGAGAAACTTTAATGTATACAGGCTCTTTAAAAGCCTACTTTTCCATATTGACACGCACGAGGACACACAAAGTGGCAAGCGGCGGCTCTATAGTGGACTATAGTCTCATTAATAGGTGCCAGTCACTCGGTAACGCCTTTTCCCATTCGCAACTGCACACCGGTTTTATAGCACATTTCACATGACTCGTTTTGATATCAGACGCTCCTGTTCATGGTCCAGTAACCCACCGGCGCAGCTATTCTCATTTATGTTGTACGAATTATTAGCCTTTTCTTTCAACAAGGGGCACCAAGGTGCCATTAGAAGCGCGTCTTTCTTGTTTATAAGTTTTACCGTGGAGCGCGCCTCAGATTTTTTGTTCGTTCTTCTGTGGTAATTTTAGGCCAGAGACCAATCTACACATAGGCAAGTTGGTGAAGGCGATTTGCGTTTAAATGAATTCCAACCCTATTCAGATGCTTTTCAGCAGAGAACCGCCGCGAAAGCAAACGGGAACCGCTTGCATAGGCAAATAGAAGTGGGCCGGAATGAAAGTTTTCGATCGAGTTTTCCCGTTTCGCCCGCTCATTTTCGCGACGTTAACCTTAACCTTTCAAGCGTCTCGGCCCACCAGCCGCCGTTCTCTGTTGACTCGCATAAACTCACTTTTGGGTTTTGCGCTCAGTGGAACTTCTGCGGTGGGCATTGAAGCTCTAACACCCATAGGCTGAACATGTACAGCGTGCGTGGCCATTGAAATCGTGAATGCACTAGGCTAGCCAAGAGGAAATGCTGAAAGAGCGTAGGTTAGTGAGCGTACTTTCGGACAAAGCAGAGAACAAAGGTTCTTGCAGAAACGGTTTTTACTGTGTATACGGGAGCAGAGGACCAGCATGTCGCTGCTGTGGCTAACTCTTCCACTGTTTGCTTGCGCAGCGCAGACATTTCGATAACCTTTGCTGTGATACCTTACGTATAGGGATGCAAAATTTAAGAAAATGTTGAGAGAGAGAAAAACCATTTTTTTTTCGTTTCTTTAAACAAAAATTGCCAAGTGTGAGAAAAATTGAAACTCAATTGAAACTCATTATAGTTTTTATTGCAGCGAGGAATAAAAATAATTGTCCTTAAATACGCGTGATAATTACACAGAGAACGCGAAAACGATGAAACGAACGCCTCGTTCTCTTCTACGAAAGATTGCTGATTTGATAACTGAGAATAAGGTCACTGAATGCCCGAGTCACTCTCTCTGGGTACACTCCTATTAGAATCGATCGCGACTGCTTCGGCATTAAAATTTAATTAAACGTAGGCGAGCTTTCGAACACGTTCACTTCTGTGTCTGTTGCGAATCTTGTTGTGAACATTTACAAACAAAGGCCAGTTTTATTCCCAAGTGGCAGATTGCGAATGTAACTGCAGCAGCCTAGAAACTATCACTGTCAGCGGCTGATTAGTGCAAAGGGCCCTGCCACAATGTTGACGAGGACGTCCTGCATTTCGCTACGTTTGAAAGCTACACTGCGTTTTCAAGACTAAACTGAAATCATCCAGTAAATATACTTGGCAAGTGTACCGACGTTTTCTTGTCGTTGCCGTCGCTTTTAGAATTGTATGCTGTACAGGAAAGAATGGCAAGTATTACTCTTTGTCAAAATTTTAATGAATTATTTCCACTTGCACTGTGATGAAAAAAAGAAAGTGAACAAACAAAATAAGCGTATCGTTATTTCAATCTTTCCGGATTTTTTCCCGGCCCTCGCATCTCTAAACTTGTGTACAAGGGAGCATTTGTTCAGTCGCCGTACGTGTATGTTGGGCGCTGCTTGCGTGAAGACAGTGCGCTGGCAGAAAGTTAGCACTGGCACCATGTTTTCATGAAGTAAATTTTTGAGACGACAAAAAGTGTTCTGCCCGTACCTACGTACATATATGCATAATAGATAAGAGCAAGCGATTCTTCCAACGGAACACTCGATCACAGCAAGAAAAAGAATAGTTATGAACGAAGATCGTGACAGTACACCCACGGCTAAGATGTATACAGCCAACAACTCCTCCCATATACGCAGAGCGTCCATATTTTCTTCTTATGGTCAGGGAGCATATTCGAGGGCCACATAAAGTTGTCGACAAAGGATTCCATAGAATAATTGATCCAATGAAACCCGTCTAGGTAAAAGTAATGCCGCGCTTACAATTGAACAGCCTGTTAGAATGCGGTTTCAAGTCGGCACATGTAACACGGAAAGGGCACGGTCCGCATTCACGCATCAAATTTTAGAGCTCAGCTCTCGGGCGCCCGAACCTCAGGCGAGCGTCGGCGTCGGCATAAGCGAGCGTACGAGCACAGCGAACGATGAAAGCGAACGCGTAGCGCAGCGGGGGATGAAAGCCGCACGGAGGAAAGCGCAGGACGAGGGTATGGCGAAAGAGTGAGAAGAAAAGTGTAGTGCCGTGGCGATGCTTACGAGATGGCGCAAGAGGAGAGCGCCTGTCTGGGAGGTCTGTTGGTGGCGGCTGCTGTGAATCGCGCCCACGCGTCACCCACGCGCTGGCTCTCGCTATCTCCAGATTGCTGAGACAATCGCGCCACACTTCGTTCCGATTGCAACGTGCCACACGAGACAGACTGTCCGCACCAGCCAATATATCGCGAAATGAAAACACGTATAGAGCTGCGCTCAAATTTTGCATTAGGGAGTATCGTAATCGTCGGTGAATTTTTCTTTTGCATTCTTCTTTGCCGTTCAACATTTCTTTCTCTATATTTCTTGAAAGTTCATTGGACCTCTTGACAAAGAGAGTGCACACTACTCGCAGCAAATAGGAACTCAAAGAGATTCCAGGCATATTGGATAGAAACAAAAAAAAGTTCAGTGCCATTTGACTCTTTGAAAGTGGGTCACCAGCGAAGCTGTGTATGTGGGCCCTTTAATGGCGAACTGTCCATTGCCGTGCGTCAAACACCGTATGCACATAGATGGAAGGCGAGGCTCGACTAGTCGTTCCTCCACGATGTTGAGCCTCGGAAGATGATGAGGCCCAGGGCGGTTTACATACCCATGTATTGTTCCAAAACGCGGCACAACCCCTTTTACTAGCGAATCTCGGCACGTAGATCATATATGCACCTCCCCGCGCTCCGAGGATACACAGTGCTTCACCGTAGCCAAGGCGACCGGGCGTTGGTTGACGTCCCGCAGTGTAGTAATGGTTGTGAGGTCACTCTAAAACCACCAGCGGTCATGCACAACACAGGCCACACTAAATTGGTACCCCACAAGCTCCCTCAGAAAACTGGCTGTTGCTCCAGGGAAAGGCTCCAAGTTTGCGGGATCGGGGTCACATGGGCGGTTCTCAATTCTTTCCACCTTACAGTCCTGGCGGGTAGCACGCTTACGGGACCACTACACGGGTGAACGGAAGGAATGCAAAGGAGATACTCAAGCGCTTGGAACGCCGACAAAGAGATGGCGATGCCAGCGTAGACATGGCCGACGCAGGTCAAAGTGTAGTACCTGTTTTCAACAGCTACGGGTTGCATTTGGATCTAAGATATAAGGCATATTTTGCAAATTGACAGAGTGCTTAAAGCCTGCTCCACCTCCGCCGCGGGTCAGCCCGCTATTGCACCATCTTCGGTATCGGCCCACGCATGGGGAGGAATTCTCGATCTACATGACTCGACAGACGCATGCCATTTTTTTCAGAACCTTGCCATATACAGCTTCACTGTAAGAGAAATTGAAAGTAGGAGCCATAATAGGGGAGACGTAGAGTGGAGTGTGAATTTCGCTCATTCGGGTGGTTTACACGCTGATGATTTTTTTCCTCTACTGTGCGCAACCTAACGAGATACATGCTCTCAGCGGAACAAATGCTTACAAAATAACTGTGAGTTGCAATTTTGCGACTAGGCTAGAAAAATAGTAAGGAGAAGGTTGGGGTTAAAACACGTTGGCCGGCTAGTTGGTTAGAATCCATGGTAGTGTGTATAAGCGCGACTGAACGAGGACGAAGAAAGAAACAGATACACAGACACATACGACACGCCAGGGATATCCCTGACATTGTTCGGGCCCTTTCTTCTTTACGGACGCCACAAGGTTTAGTCAGGGCCACTTTCGCGTGCTGTAGAAACACGATCTTGCAAAAGAGCTTCTATATGTACATGCTACATTGGAAGAAACGCCGCAAAGAAGAAAGTTTTAAAAGGGGGAGCGAGCTGGCGGCCAGTCCACGCACGATGTCGCGATAGCTGTGACTGGGGCCTTCCGTAATTGCTGAGGAAAATGCTGCAAGCAGAGGCTGGGCGCCTCCTTCTTATTAGAAACATTTTGCCATTCGGTCTGTAAATGAAGGATATTGTTCAGATCGCTAATTAAAGCAAGAGAGAAGTGCGCGAGCCCAATATTTCTCACAGATTAGCGAATAGTTGCTAATTGTCGTTTTTCAGGCATGCCCGCTTATGACTCAACGTAAATATTGACACGTGTACTTGTTTACTTTTCTCCAGTCATCGCTTTTCACCGGCTAACAAATGTTAAACGTTATCGCTCGACCTAGGACGCGCTTGCATCTATCGGAAGTTTCTCGAATGCTATTGATAGTTCTCTCCGTTCTCTTTCGTCATTGAACGTTGTGTAATCCGATTCTATTTGCGACACGAAATGTGCAGTACGTTTTAGGAGGTACGCAGGCACCAGCGATTGAGCTGGAACATTCGGCGAGTGACATATAAAAGCCGGCGAGCTTGACCCTAAGATCAGATGTACGACCATTACGTGCTTTGCGTTTAATCCGCTTTTGTGGGCACTGGTTAGGCCAATAACAAGTTAGTTTCGTGAATAACAGTTTTCCTACTGTGTTTTTCACCGTCATTACAACGTGTCATCTGGGGCGCTATAACGTAAAACTATTCCAAACTTTTCTATTCCAATTCGGCAATCAGCTGACCGCAATTGGTCAAAAACATTTTTGGACCACCCCTACATCTCCTGTCTGTCACGCGACGTCATGAAAACCGCGATAGCTCCCCATCTGATAAAACGTGTACACACTGATTATGCATAATTTGACCGAACAAAACAAACGTGGTTATTTCTGATTTTACGCCTTTTTTGCCATTAGCCATCGGCTATTGGTCAAAAGTTTTTGGGCTGCACCCACTTCACCTGCCTCTCACGCGACGTCACAAAACCGCGAAAACGTACCGCGTCAAAGTGACGCGTACGCGTTAAAGATGCATTAATATGCCGAACAAAACTGAATTTCCTTCTGAATAGCCGCAGGCTGCCCCGTTCCGAAAGGAATGAAAGATGGCTGCCGCCGATCGCTCAGGCACTGGCTATTCGCCCCTGCTGGAAAGCATGGGCTTATTTGCGTGTAATAAAACTTTTTGCGTGGCCGTGTAACATTTTTGAGAACTTTCGGAACGTTTACGACCTCGTTCTGCCAACTATTCATTGCTGAGGATCCGTTTTAGCGTCATTCTTACGCTTCCGTTGCATGCCGCCTCGATTGTCGACGAGCCACCGCAAGCTAAGTAAGAGAAAGTGGACCATTCACAGACGCCGGCACCACCCTCTTCATCCGTTTATCGATATTCAGTGCAGTGGCTCGGCCCCATCGAATCCCTCTAAACTTGAGCATGCTCCTCGCCTCTTGTGAGCCAATTAGATAAGACAAGCTGCTCAGTGCAGGTAATGTTATTCGTTTTTCAAACAAACACAAGTGACCTCCTATGAACGAGGGGAGCACTTGATTGGTTTGTTCAGACAACCCTGCGGGCCACCGCCCGATGCTTGCGTCGACGGTTACGCAAATTTGACGTCAGGAGGCTGGAATAAAAACATATTGGAATAGTTTTACGTTATAGCGCCCATAGTGGAGGTTTTTTGCGTTCATGTACAGGACGCCATCACCAAGATGTGAAACAAGCCCGAACTGCGAAGACAACACCAATGTCGTCCCGGACCATCGAGTTAGCCTCGGCGTACGCAACCAGTTCCCAGAGTTTGGACTTCTTCCCGAAAATACCAGGAAGTGCACGGTCATGACAGCAACAGCAATGACCACGCCAGTGCCGCCTACACAGATGGTGCTGCAGCACCTTAGGGAGCCACCGACGTTCCGCAGTTCAACATTTGAAGACTCGGAAAGATGGCTGTAGATGTATGAAAAGGTGGCTCCATTTAACAACTGCAACAATGACCAAGCTGCGCCATATCAATTTTCTCATTGGAAGACGCTGCCAGGGCATGATTCAAAAATCGAGAAACCACCTTAACAACGTGGGACCTGTTTCGAAGCGGTTTCCTGCAGACCTTCACAAACGTCGTGCGCAAAGAGCGAGCTTAGAACAGTTTGGATTCGAGCTAGTTGGTACGGGTCATTCATTGGCTGCCCCTGTGCTCTTTCTTGTCCCTGCTTTTCTTTTCTTTGACTCTATTTAAAATGAATCAAACAGCGAGCCCAAGTTCCTTTAGAAGCCCTCATGCAGCTACCCAATGCAAACATCGCCATCTTCACCGAGGAGATGACTAGCTTGTTCAGCCACCCCATACTCGGAATGTCCGAAGAAAAGAAAGTTCGTTTCCGTATGTGTGGTGTAAAACAAGCGCTCTTCGCCGGCCTGATGCGCAACCCGCCGAACACTGTAGCAGAATCTCTCACAGAGGCCACGACCATTGAGAAGACGCAGTAAATGCAAACTAGACAATAACATCAACGCTCGTCGTCAGACTGCTCCGAAGCTCAAGTGCTCTGCTCTAATGATCTGAGGGAGACTACAAGAGCAGTCGTGCGTGAGGAACTCCTTAGAAGGTTCCCCAGCATCGCAGCCCCGGGTTGCACCAGTCAGTCAATTAGTGTGTGTTTGTTTTTCACCAAACAAAAACATAGGTTAAAGAAAAAGGGGGGGAGGCAGGGGGAGAGGGCGAGAAAGCTGCAAATACTGCAGCTTGACTAAGCACCATCCGTGCACCGTGTAAGCAATGAGAGGGTAAATATACAAGCAAAAGCGAATAATTATAGAAGCAAAAAGCGAGTAATTGAGATTACAGGGTAAATACTCAAGCGAGAAACCTATACTTAATATGCACTTATACGAAAAATAATATTAGTACATAGAGCATCATATTCGTACATAAAAAAGCAGCAGAACGACAAATGGCATCGTAGTTGTATGCTTACTGAAAAACAGTGGTACAAAGCAGTACAATTTAAATAATGGGCAGTCACAGAAACAATCTAGTTACATTGGTGGTGTTTAGTGTGTCGATTTCAACGTCTTGCTGCTCATATGCGTTAAGAGTGCTTGGTAATTTGTGGCTAAGCCTTTGTATTCATTAAATAGTGCGTAATAACAGTGCTTGGCACGGGGGTTTATTTTGCACGGAGTTTTGCACGGGGATGGAAGTAAATACTTCGGCTATGTTCAAGGTTTGCAAGTGTCAGAAATGTGTCGAGCTTCCCGCGAATAGGACTAATGTAGGATTGTAGCAATCTGCATTTGTATATGTCGTTCGCCATAACAATTTTATGCTTAGCAAAACGTTGTCTACTGTGTACAAGGCATGATAAGTCCTCTATTGCCCTAATAATTCTTTTCGGAAGTACTTTTAGCTCATTCAAGTTAGTTAATGTAGTGTTTCTCCGTATTAAAGCACAGTAATTCAAGTGGACATGGAAGAGAGCTTGATAAATATGGCGCTTCATGGCAAGAGGCAAAAGACGTCGACAACGATTTAAAGCAGCGACCGCGCGCGCCTCAGCTTTATGCTCATTCCTGGATACATGTTCATTAAAAATTACTCCAAGCGTGTTAATTAATTTGGTCACTGAAATTGTGCATAGGCCTGGAGTATTATGTTTAGCTAACTCTAGGATGTGCCGAGGGCTCAAAAAGGAGACTTCTTGTTTTTGTTTCATATAGTGTTCAATTGTTTTTAGTAGACCGATCTCGAAGCTGCAAGCGCCTCGAGAGTACCTTACTTTTCTTCCTGCAAGAAATAGTCTGCAGTCATCAGCATAGATGATAAATTTACGATCTTCGTCAATACTGATTAAGTCATTGATGTAGTATAAAAATAATACAGACCCTAGAATGCTACCTTATGGCACCCAGGTTTAAGTTGGTTGTGTGCGCCATTTAAAGCCATTTATTTCAACGTACTGAGATAGCGTGCTCAGACACGACTGAACAAGTTTGAGCGGGATCCCTCTAAATCCATAGCATTCCAATTTATTTAACGACTTACGCGATCAAACGCGTGATTGAAATCCAAATATAATGATAGTGTCAAAAGTGTCTTTTCGATATTGCGTAATATGATTTATTTCTGGGCTAATAGAGCACTTTCAGTTTAACGTTTTTTCTGAAGCCGCATTGATATTCGGTAATAAGAGTGTACTTTGTCGAGAAGATATCAGTTCTATCCTTTCTTAATTTTTCAAGTAATTTCGAGAAAGAAGGGGGTGTAGTTATTGGGCGATAATTGCTTAATTTGTTGTGAACTGTTGTTTTATATACAGCGGCAACATTTTGTAGCTGCATGTACGTTGAAAAAATAGCTGTCGACAACACTAAGTTGTAGATATGCGTTAGCACTACCGCTATGAGGTCTAATACATACTTTATTGGTCGCATGTCTATAACGTCAGGATCACAGCTGCGACTATATATTTTTCTACTGAGTACTGAATTGCTTCAGAAGTGGAAGCTTGTTTAAGAAAAAAAACGGGTTTGGTATCGGATTAATGTCGGTTGTTCGTTTGCTGTGGTTGCTCTTCCTTATTTTCACAACGAAATCATTAAATTGTTGTGCAAGTTCAATTCAATTTAATGTTTTTCTATCTATTCCCACATTTTCCATTTTATTGGGAGTGGCTGCTTTGTTCAGTACATCATTTAGTATTTTTCCACGTAGTATTACGCCGCTCTGGACTTAGCAAATCAAATATCTGGTAGTAGTAGTCCCTTTCGCCCTTTCTTTTTCTTTATTCAACTGATTTCTAAGAGTCTTGTATTTTCCCCGTAAGTCGGCTTTACGTGTTTTGACAAACTTCTGGTAAAGATTATTTTTATGGTTTATCTCTCGCTTAAGGTAGCTTGTTATCCATGGTTCCCGCGATTTGTTTGATCTGTGATATCTCTTAACAGGAAACGATTCAAAGTAAACTTCCTTAAATGCGTTTATAAAGATATTATGTGAGATATTTCCTTCATTGGGCCCAAAATATCATTCCAATTTGATTGCTTGATACGGTGCCCAAAGTGCTCCAATGTTGCAAGTGTCATTGGGCGGCACGTGAATTCCTCTGGTTTCACGCACGCCGGCTGGTACGCATTTTTAGGAAAATAAATATAAGTGATCGCTTATATCACAACAGCACTCTGAAATTTTTTTCTTTTATATAATGAGTAATAGACATATCCAACAATGACATTCTTGATACAGTAACACGTATAAGCATAGTAATGACATTTTTGAAAGAATTGCACTCATGCACTGATAAAAATCCATTACTTGTAACTGAGCTATCTATATTGAGCCGTGTTGTCGTTTTTATCGTCCGTCTGTCAGTGTATTTTGTTGCGCTGTTATGAACGTTACGATACATCTATATTAAGATCCTCACCAACAGTAAGCTTGTAATTCATAGCACTTGCATGTGACAAAATACGACCAGAAATGTTAGAAAATGAGTAATGGAACCACTAGGAGGGCGATACAAAACGGCGAAAAGATTTGTGCCCCTTCTTGATGCATAAGGTTTCGTACTTTTTTGTGATAAAGCTATATTCTTCTATTACATCACAAGACTCAAGTGTAGTTGGAATGGCAAGGCCATCTGCTATAATCTCCGTGCAGTTTGAAAAGAAGTGGTTGAACCCCAGCAGCCTGAAGTGATCACGTCATCGATTGGTGATGTCATGTGGAAAGGAATTCAGCAGTCGCTAGGAGCCCTACAATCGTCCCAGCCTCAGCCTCAAGCAATGAGCTACGCAGCCGTGGCCCGCCATCAAGTCCCTCCACCACCAGCCACACCGCCACCACCAGTCCCTCCACCTATCATCCCGCGGAATGCCCCGAGGAAAGCAGACGTGGGGTGCGGACCACCACCACTTCTGCTATCACTGCTGAGAAATGGGCCACGTCTACCGCCGACTCCCGTACCGCGACTTGGGACTGCGCGGGTTCGCCGTCAACGCGCTGCACCCATAGCAAAGGTGAACCGCCTCGTGATATTGTCGACTACCTCGCCGCAACGCAGTGGCGATTCCGACGACCTTCCCGTTCGCCGTAAACAGGACACTACATATTGTCGCAGCGCCACCATACACTGGCCCAGCCCGGGGTCCGTCTCTAAGTGCATATCCGGAAAACTAAAATCAGCAACCTATGGAGGCGCGGTTGCTATTCATATATATGCCGAAGATCATCTGCCACTGGCGACGATGTTGAAAAAAAGAACACCTTGATGATGCTGTGGAATTAGCGATGAGCAAAGTGCAAACTCAGTATGCTGTAGTAATGGGTGACTTCAATGGAAAAGTGGGGAAAAGCAGGCTGTTAGACAAGCAATGGGTACTACGTCATTGATTCTAGGAACGCTAAAGGAAAGGTGCTGGTAGAATTCGCAGAAAGCAGTAAGCTACGAATAATGAACACCTTCTTCAGGAAGCGTAGCAACATAAGGTGGACCAGGAAAAGCCGTAATGATGAAACAAGAAATGAAATTGATTTTATAATTTCTGCCGATCCCAGCATAGTGGAGGATGTAGAATTCTTAGGCAGGGTAAAGTGCAGTGATCATAGATTAGTGAGGGCTAGGATTCACCTCAATTCGAAGAGAGAGTAAAATTGGTGAAGAAGAAACAGGCCAACGTAGATGCTGTAAGGGTACAAGCAGACAAATTTAGACAAAACACGCGTTCGACGGAAGCGTTCAAAAGAGTCATCGCGAGTAGACACAAAGCAAACTCGGACAGCAGGGGGAGCATTGGATTTCCGGCATGGTTTTTTTGCCTTCCTTATGCTTGGTGATGCTTGGTGATACCAGAGGAGAATTCGGGCTTCGGGAACCCTTGGTATACATTGATGGACCACGGGCGAAAATGACTCGCCGCGACGCGCGTGCGAAAACTTGAGCTGCTGTGTAAGTCAACATAATAGTTTGCTGTATACCAGCTGGTACGAAACACGTACTCGACAGCTGTCAGCCCCACCGTTTTTCTTACTGAACCACGCGTGAACCCACAGCAGATGGCGCCGAAACCAAAACAAAGAGAGCTTAGCGCTGGAATGACGTAAAAAACATGGCGGCCATGACTTAAGGACATCCTCCCTTCGCCGACATTGCCTATAGACACAGCCTTCGAGATTACTTAAATATCTTTCTAGCAGCAATGAGCGTTTGGTTTTCATAAACCAGCGTTCCCTATTTTGCTAGTGTCGACGTGTCCTCAGGACTCGGAACTCCTTAAGACGAAAATAGCTCAAATATATCTGTATAGCCAACTCAGAATTTTCGACGCGAACCCCCATAAAAAGTAGCCCAATCTTGCTATTGATAGCCCAAATTGGCAACGCTACCTACTAACCGAGCGAACGAGCACAGCGAAATATGAAAGCGACTACAGAGTGGCAGCTGGAGAGGAAATATCGCATGAGGAGGAAAGTGTAGGAGGAAGCTACAATCGTACCATAAAGCGGAAAGCGGAGGAGGAGTGGAAGGGAGAGAACCTGCGCACGCACGGTGTTGCCGGCGGCCACGGCATCCTCAGTGAGAGTCTACTAGAATACGGTTGAGTGGAGCGAGCGGCTGGGGCACCGCATGCATTGCAGCGAGGCTCTCGACGACGAAAAATACTGTGGCGGCGTTGTGATCGAAGTGGGTTGGGCCGCATCGAGGTCGCGCCGTTCTAAACTGCTGGCGACGCTTCTCGGAAGGGTAACTCGTACTACTTCGCGCGCTGGTATACGCTCAAGCGGTGTTTATAATTAGATATGACATGTATTTATGCCTTGGGAATAGATGCCTTTATTTATGTTCTTTATTTCATTCTAGACATTTCTTTTTTTGCCGCTCGGTGATTGCGCGTGCATTGCGGCCGCAGTGTCGGCTTTCATTCTGCTATGTAATTGAACGGTTCCCTTTGGAGAACAAGCATTTTTCTTGTTCTTCAAGCGACATGTATATCTCCTTTGTATTTCTGCGCATATAGCTTTCCATCAGTATGTCTTGCCAAACGCAGGCGGAGAAACATATGTAAATTTCCTGCTTGCCGCTACAAACAAATAAAACATATCAGCCCCATCCGGCACCCTGTACTCAGATTTACGGAAAGTATTCATATAGAAAAAGAAACAAAAGCCTTAAGTACAACATTCCATTCATTTTTCCGTCTTCATCGCGTAGGAGAATGCGCGTTAATTGGTACGGGTTCTTTTATTGCTGTCGGACCTCTGGCGCCGAAAATAGTTTTAGGTAGCCATTATATATGCTGATCATTGGCCCGTGAGCCGTGTAAAATTTTTTGTCCAGTCCACGCATAACAACAACAAAAAAAAGCGGCGTGGTAGCTTAATTAGTGGCTAAATAGTGGATATGGCGTTGCACTGCTCAACTCGAGCTCACAGGTTCAAACCAAGTCGCGGAATTCGATGGGAACTAAAAGGAAAAATACTTGTTTGCTTCCGTTAAGGTGCACGTTAAAAAACCCCAGGGGTTGAGAATTCAACAGGGTGCTTGATAATCATCGGCAGACGCAAAACGCCAGAACTTTTCAGTTAAAAATGCACAAAGAAAGGAAGTAGCTGCGTGCTTCAGCTTTTTTCAGGGGTGTAAATGAAAGAAATTATTCTCGAGATTGATTTATGAGAAAAACATGTTACGCTTATCCTATATTTCATACCTAAATGTAATGCCATCCGCTCAACTAAGCAGCCTCTGCATAATAAACGGCTGCTTTCAGTTATCCGGTGCACTATCATAACGACAATAATGAAGCAATTAAACGAACAGCATGCCTCACATACACGTAGAGGTATTTGTAGGTCCGCTGTGATCGTTGAAGAAGTGTGGTACCGCGCCGAGCACCCAGTTTTAATGGGTTGCAGATATGGTGAGGCTGTCCAATAAAATATTTTCCTTGTCTGAATAAAGTTAGCAGATTTACAGGCTGCCCCAAAACGGGGCGTTTATGTTGAATGGCAGCTGCGAACTGGTTCAGCAGAATAGCAACCGTGCGTAAATTCTCCCAGCAACTGGCGCGCCTCTGCGCAACAACCACAGCTCCCCAGCAGCACAATCACTCGGAATAAGAGGCCTCACTTGCACCGTTCGCTCACCTTCGAGAATTCAAAAGTGCTTTTATTCGTTACATTCGAACGGAAACGGCTATTCGATAGTTTTTTTAATAGTGAATTCTGAAGCCGAATCCGATCGGAATAGCATACACTGTTCGATTATAGATTATATATGTTTCTACTTCATTTCGCCTGCTGGCACGTTGAAAGAGCCGCTGACACAGGTGGCACAATTTCGCCGCGACGAAGGGCCGCTCTCGTCGTTGGTGGAACCAAAGCGTGCGAAGAAAAGCGTGGTGCCCGCAAGACGGGCTGTTCGGCGACGATGGCTACAATATCGCGCCCGAGCATCGCGCGTCGTGTGTATGGAAACAAAGCGCTGCATGCCGGCTACTGTGAATCGCGCCCACTCGTCACCCAGGCTCGGCCTCTCGCGATCTCCCGATTAATGAGGCAATCGTGCCACACCTTGCTCCATTTGCAATGTGCCGCAAGAAATACATTGTCCGCGCCTGTTACGGTACTCACAACATTCTCTTCCTAATATGAAACCATGTACCTCGTCATCATCATCATTCTACTTTTATGTCCACTGCAGGACGAAGGCGTTTCCTTGAGATCCCCAATTACTCCTGTCCTGCGCCAACTGATTCCAGCTTGCACTTCTAAATTTCATAATTTCATCACCCCGCCTAGTTTCCTGCCGTCCTCGGCTGCGCTTTCCTTCTCTTGGCCCCATTTCTGTAACTCTAATGGCCCACCGGTCATCCATCCTACGCATTACATGCCCTTCCCAGCTCCAATTTTTTTCAACGTCAATTAGAATATTGGCTAGCCCCGTTTGCTCTCTGATCCACACCGCTCTCTTCCTGTCTCTTAACCCTACGCCTAATATTCTTCGCTCCATCGCTATCTGAGCGGTCCTAAACTTGTTCTCGAGCTTCGGCAACCTCCATATTTCTGCCCCATATGTTAGTATAAGTAGAAAGCAGTGATTCTACACCTTTCTGCGCAAAGACAGTGGTAAGCTTCCAGTCAGGATCTGGCAATGTCTGCCGTATGCACTCCAACCAATTTTTATTCTGTAAATATCCTTGGGATGATCAGGGTCCCCTGTGAGTATTTGACCTCGATAAACGTACTCCTTTACAGACTCTATGGGCTGACTTGCGATCCTGAACTCTTGTACCTTTGCCAGGATATTGGATGCCTTCTGCATATCAATCTTCAACCCTACTTTTATACTTTCTCTGTTAAGGTCGTCAAACATTTGTTGTAATTCGTCCCCAGTGTTGCTGAACATTACAATGTCATCTGAAAACCAAAGGTTGCTGAGATATTCGCCGTTGATCCAACTCCTAAGCCTTCCCACTTTAGTAGCTTGAGTACTTCTTCCAAGCATGCAGTGCATTGGAGAGATTGTGTCTCCTTGTCTGACCCATTTCCTTGTAGGTGTCTTTCTACTTTTCTTGTGTAGAATTAAGGTAGCTGTGGAATCTCTGTAAATATTTTCCAAGATATTTATGTAAGCGGCCTGTACTCTTTGATTACGTAATACCTCTGCGACTGCTGATATCTCTACTGAATCAAATGCCTTTTCGTATTCAATGAAATCCATATAGAGAAGCTCATTGTACTCTTCAGATTTCACGATTACCTGGTTGACCACGTGGGTGTGATCCATTGTAGATTATTCCTTCCTGAAGTCAGCCTGTTCCTTTGGTTGACTGAAGTCCAGTGTTTCCCGTAATGTATTGGAAATTATTTTGGTGAATATTTAATATACTACTGGAAGTAAACTAATAGGCCTCTAATTTTTAATTATTTAATGTCTCGCTTTTTCTGGATTAGTATAATATTGGCATTCTTTCAGTTCTCTGGGACTCTTGAAGTGGATAGACAGTTCGTATAAGGGGCCGCCACCTTTTCAAGCATTATGTCTCGTCCATCTTTGATTAAATTGGCTGTTATTTCATTTTCTGCTGCCGCTTTTGCCCGTTTCATGTCTTGCAAGGAGGCCCTTTTAACTACATCGCTAGTTATAGGAAGTACCTTTATAACCTATTTTCTACTACTTCGAATAGAGGTATCGTGGCTACTCTGGGCACTGTGCAGGTCAGTACCAAATTCTTCCGCTGCGTTTACTTATCTTCGAAATTGCTAGTGATATTACCCTGCTTATCTTTCAGTGCATACTTCCTGGCTTGTCCTATGCCAAGTTTTCCCCTCACTGGTTTCATGCTGCGTCAATTTTTTACTGCTTGCTTGGTCTTCCTTACATCATAATTTCGAATATCTTTTATTTTCTCCTTATTGATCAGTTCTGACAATTCTGCCAATTTTCTCTGATATGTTGAGTTGAATACTTTTATGCTTTGTTGTTTCTTTATTAGGTCCTCTGTTACTTAGGAAAGCTTACGTACTGGTTGCTTTGGTGCCTTACCTCTCACTTCAAGTGCTGCTTCTGAACTCAGTCTAGTTATAGTTTCATTGATTACCTCTATGTCTTCTTCAACTCTCTGTTCTAAAGCTGCACATTTAAAGCTGCACATTTGTTTCCAAGCACCAGCCTGAATTGGCCTGCTTTTAGCCTTACTGCAACTGGGCTGGCCTATTTTTTATTGACTAATTTTACTTTTTCTCTGTTCATATTTAGGGAAATTCTGGGCGACCTGACTAACCTATGATCACATCGCTTTACCCTACCTAACATTTCTACATCCTGCGCTATGCTGCGATCGGTAGACAGTATGACATCTATATATCAATATGTTTCGCCATTAGGGCTTTTCCGGGTCCACTTCCTGTTGCTACGCTTCCTGAAGAAGGTATTTACTATCCGAAGATTATTCCGTCCAGCAAATTCTAACCATATCTCTCCTCTAGTGTTCCTAGAATCGATTCCGTGATTGCCAAATATTTGTTCACCAGCCTGCTTTCTCCCCACTTGTGCATTGAATTCGCCCATGCCTACCGTATGCTGAGTCTGTATACCATACACCTATATAATCATAATACAAAATATTGACACGCGAAATGAAAACACGCATAGAGCTGCACTAAAATTTCGCATTAGGGAGTATCGTTATCTCCGGTGAATTTCTTCTTTGCCTAGGCCTAGAATTCTAGTTTGGGTCAACGATTCAATATTTCATTACGTTAGTTACATAGAGCAACCTTGCAAATAAATGTAAATATTGGAAAACGACTACAATGATGCGCACTTTTTAGTGATTATTTGAGGCACTTGACAACAGGAGACTGAGAGGTAAAAAAAAGGCTTCAGTACGTGATGGAGACAGTCGCATTTGCGTAATAAGTCCATGTGCAAATAGGAACTCATTTCTTGCATCGTCAGCCATATGCAAAAAAGAATTTCTTTCTTTCGTTTGGCCCTCAGAGACATAACAGTCATTTCTTCAAGCATATCGTTGGGTACGGAGCACTTTTACTTTCACTTTCTTTCTTTTGAAGTTCTAGTAAAAAGAAAAGAGAAAACGCAAGGTCAGCATATTCAAAATGTTGTTTCTCTCGAATGCCGGAATATTTTTATCCTGCTCTGTAGGCAGTGGTGCCAGAAAATAACGGGAATATCCTAGTAGCAAGATGTACAAAATACGAGTTGTACATAAAAAAATGTCTCTTTTATTGCTTGTCTCCACTTTGGCAAAATTATTTTTCTTCTGCTTCGCGACAAAGCTAATTACGCGCAAAGTATATTGAATAAGCCTGCAATACATCTCCGGCATATGCAACCCACATAGCTTCATACAATAATTACTAGAGGGAACTCTGGCGCTAGTGTTTACGGGAGCTCCAAAGGGGCCGGTTCAGCCAGCATGGGAATTATGCATGGAGAAAGGGAAAAAAATTGCCAGGTCTCCTTAGCCATCGCCTAAGAGAAGCGAAGTCGAAAGCCTTGTAAAGCCTATTGTAATTCCCCTTAATTCGCCTTCATCCACGCTAATCCACCTTAATCCTCTCTCATCCCCTTTAATCCTCCCTAATCAACCGTAATCCACCCTAGTATAATCGCTAATCAATCATTAATTAGCTTTACTAATCATTAAAGATATCTTATACATGGCTGGACGTGCTTTAGCTTGCTTCTGGCCTTCCTTGGGTCATGTGATATTTTCTGTACCTTACAACGCAGCCGTGATACACAGAAATCTAAGGCTTTCACCTTAATAAATAGAGAGTATTACGTCACGCAACCAACCTTGGCAAGCCAGGGCCGCTGGCAACCGAAGCTCCGTGAAGCCATAGTGGTTGCTCAACACGTGACCTTTTGCGTAAAGATCACGGAGCAAGAATTGAGATTTGTTGAGACATTTGGTTCCCAGTAGTTATGCCAGTAATTTTAAAGCGACAGCTCTACTAACCTCGTGGAGCCGAGTTTGGCCGTCGCCGCGAATTTGACCTTCATTGGACCGCAGCTGCGCCGTAGCCTTGGCAACGTATCTCGTGACTCGTTGCGCCGCACTCCGCCGCTAACGCCGTCGGCTTGGCGCATGCGCTCTCTGCAGCCGAGTCACCGCCTGACCACGGGACTCGCCGCGCTCGCCTACTCCGTGCGAGCTCGGCACGGAGCTCGGCCATGGATGAGAGCGACGCCGGGCTGTCTTCTCTGAGCGTTGCGCGGGAACAGAAGGCTTTGAGCCGTCGGCGCCAAGGCGTCGCACCGTCGAGATTAATGTAGCCACCGAGTTCGCTCCCTGTCTGTTTGTGCTTCGACGCTACGCATGTTAGCTACGTCTCTTTGTATGTCTAGCACTTGCGCTTTCCCTGTGGCACAACACTCGTCACACCGTCGAACGATCCGGGCCTACCCAAGCCTAATCACAGTCATGTCTCGTCACCGACCTAGGCACAGCTGTCATGCCTGGCTTAACGATGATTGTATACCTAAGTATAATAATTACAGCTAAATCAAAGGGTAACCAAGTGAAACCAAAACTTAACCAGGCTAAACCAAGCTTTCGCTTTGCATATCCACGGTTAGCTGAGCTAAGCCGCATCCAATCTTTTACGCGAAGCGTAAAGGAGCCCGTGTCGAAGAAAATCCGGCGTTTCGGCTAAAAGATTTTTGAACCACGCGAACCCAGACCTTCCATATGTGACGCAAAGTATTGACTGAAATTATTGAATTTTTCAAGCTAAATTATGCAGCAATATCATAAACAAGGACTTACACACAACCCGGAGATATGATAGCTCTCGTATTTTAATTTGCATATACGAGAAAACATAATTCTGTTACGCGACAACCCAAACAAGGTTTTTTTTTCAGCGTTTCTAGAATGTATAGACCGGAGACGGCGTCCGTCATTTGCGCACGCCGGCACGTAAATATCTAAGAGGCCACGAAGCGGCGCGCCCGCTTCCTTGAAACACTTCCAAATGGCGCTCACCTACGCCGCATCGCGGCCCATGCAAGAGGCTGCATTTCTGTGAGAAAGCTCGCCCTCGTGTACAGCGTTCGCCGCGAGCGTTTCCCAGTAAACATTATGGTTACATACGCTGCAGCTGCCGGGAAGCCTGAGAAGCAGTCGGAGATCTTTGAATGCTATCGCGTTCCACTCTTAAAGGCGAAGCTTAAGGGTCCTCAAATTTTTTCCTTCGATGAGCGCTTGTTCAGCTGCCCTGACGCGGCTCTGCCTGCAGAGTGGGAACACTAAAACCAACCATGCACTTTGGCGTCCGATCGTGTGTCGGGCTACCGGGGGGGGGGGGGGGGGGGGGGAGGCATTCTGTAAGAGTCCACCTCCATTTCGGCCACTGCTGATTGGATGCAGCTGCACGAGCGAGGAGGAGACGAGCGGCCCCTCTTACAGAATACGACCTCAGGCCTCCATGAGGTTTGCCTTCAATAGTGTTGCCGTCTTATCTTTTTCCTTCATTCATGGAATTAGGGGAAGTACATGGATTTGCCTAAATTTCGTCCTTCTGGCTTTAACAGCTTCGTGATTTTGTAAACATGTCATTTTCAACAAATGTGTAATAAATATTTAAACAAACATCATTAAAGTTTTCCGACGGCAGGATTCGAACAAAGAGCATCTAGCACAGAAGCCCGACATTGATGTCATTATGCCATGGACGTATGCATCGACAAGTGACATAATACGCCCCTATGAATTTATCGTGGGCAAACTAGCGCCTTCAGACGTTTGGCGCGTTTCGATGTGGCTACCTTGAGAAGCTGAACCGTTGCAATTAGTAGGGATTTTCCGTGTTCGCAGCGTCTTCTGAATGTCAAAAAGTATAGATTGCCCTAAAATTAACGACAATGAAGGCATAAAAAGCACAGTAAACAAAGCCACAAGAACGTTTGACTCGACAAGCATGAGGATAAGGCAAATACACATATTTCCCATCATTACCATGGTGGCTGAACGATTGCAGCGCCATAGTTCCCTCTAGTAATTATTGTAGGAAACTGTATGGTGCAACTGTTAGGCATGGTAAAGTTGTCACGGAGGCTATGACAATCTGCAACTGAATATGAGGTTGCAGCTGCGAACCCTGGCAGCGGCTACCGAATTGTTATGGTGCTGCAATGATAAAAGGTTCGTGTACCGCGCTTTTATTGCGCTATAAGGAACACCAGCCGACCACTATAACATTTCTAATAGCAATAATGTTTTTAATTGGGGCTCACCGGCTTTGCATTCTGCCGTAGAACGTTAAACCTCATTAACCCGCCAACAAAATCTGCATTACATTTTGCGTGCATCCCTCATGCTGAAAAAGACTAATTTCTTTCCCTTCGCACAACAACGTATAACATTATTTAAGCAGCATCAGAACAACGACGAGTGAAAAAGCGAAAGTACTGGGAGGTTGACTGAGGTGAAAAACACCATTAATATGTATTTTTGGACGTTCCCAGGACTAAAAAATATATCTCATGGCACAACACAGTGTTTGTTGAGATTCTTGCAGCTTCATGGACGACGAAGTGTCTTTTGATACAGCGCTGTTCTTTCTAGCTCCGGTTTATTTCTGTGAAAACCTAAGTTCATCCGCTGTTCCTCGCTCCCTGCTCGGTCGTGATGGAAGTGGATGACCCCGCACGTCTGCCGGCGACGGCGGCGTCAGCGGCGGCCGCCTCCAGGAAGCGGATCGGTCAGCAGAGCGACACCGACAGCGAAGACACCCATGTCTACTCTCTCAGCAGTGAGGACACTTCCGATGACGACTTCCAGCTTGTGCAGAGCCGCAGAGCGAAGAGAAGGAACACTAGGACGTCCTCATCGTCAAGCACGCAAACAGTGAGACAGACTCAGAGGCCGGACGCCAATACCATCATATTTGTGCTTCTGCTTCCCACCGTCAATCTGAAGCTACTTAACAGGCAATCTGTGTCGATGTCACTGGAAGCCCTGGTGCCAAATGAAATATCGGACATTCGAGTGAACACCCGAAAAAATCTACTGGCGGTTGATGTCCAGCATGCGGCTGCTTTGACCACTCTACGCAGCGTAACGGACCTCGATGGCATTCAGGTGCGCTCTTATATCCCTCTGGGATCTGACGTAGTCACCGGCGTTATCTACGACGTAGACGTCGCCATCCTTAATAACGATTCGCCGATTCTTATCAAGCCAGCCAATGATGAGGCCATCGTGGATGTTAAGCGGCTAGGCAGGTCACGCTGCGTGAAAATAGCATTCCAGGGTAAATATATACCCTCGCATGTTAAGGTGGGACACTTCAGATATGCAGTGCGGCATTTCATTGCAAAACCACTTCAGTGGCGCAAATGCATGAAACTAGGACACGTGAGCAGCGTCTGCGAAAATCAGGCAGCATGCCCACGCTGCGGAGAGCCCCACGCTGCAGATAAATGTGGCGCGACTGTAATGAAGTGTTCAAACTGCGGAGGATCACATGAAGCTTCATCGAAGAAATGCCCACATATTAAGAAGGAAATGGCCATCTTGAAAGAGATGGTGAGAGATCATTCATCTCATCGCGAAGCCGCCGAAAAAATCAGGAAGCGACGTTCACGTCGCCGGCGCTCCTCAAGGAAGGCTCCTCAAGGAAGGCGCATGCCACTTCCTACAACACCACCTCCTCCTCCACCGCCCAGGCCAGACAATGTGGACAGGACCGCGAAGAGCAAGTCCACTGAGAAGACCACATCTGCCGAATCTTGGCCGGCTCTACCGAAACGGCAACGTTCACCAACAGAATCACAGCAAACTTTCGCTGGACAGCCCCCGACGTCTACTGTCGGCGATTTGTGCGGCCAAGACAGGCAGGTGGCTGATATGCTGCAATCGCTAATTAATACAATGCGCATTATACTGAACAAGCTGCAAACACCAGCAGCTCGAAGCACTTTGCAAATACTGGATGCACTAAATCCAGTGCTTGTTAGCATCGTTTAAGCATCATGGCTCGACCAATAGTCCCCTTGCGCACTAAACTTAACAGTGCGTCGATCTTTCAGTGGAATGCCAGGGGTCTAAGGACCCGTATACCAGACTTTCGCCAATTCATTTTTACAAATCGCTTCCCCATACTGGTCATTTGCGAAGCTAATACATCAACTCCACTCAGACTGTCCGGTTATGAATCTTTCGTCTCGTCCACATGCGGTGCGAGCACGAAAGTGATCATCTACATCCGCACGGACTTAACATATGTCGCTAACGCGATAGAGCCTCATGACGACGACCAATATGTCTGCCTAAATGTCCAAAACAAGAATTTGTCATTTACGCTCATTGGAGCTTACATATCCCCAGCGGGTCACTTTGACGGCGAACGACTTTAGAAAATATTACTACTGAACAATGGCCCCTGGGTTATCACAGGTGACTTCAACGCGCATCACCAGCTTTGGGGAAGCACTAAAATTGCCTTCAAAGGCAAGAGCCTTGCCTCCTTTGCTGCCGTCCATGATCTGTGCTGTGTGAATGACGGCAGCCCTACATTTCTGAGAGGCACGAGCTATAGTAGCTGCTTGGACTTAACTTTGGTGTCACGGCGCTTTGCCTCAAGCGTCCAATGGTTTACAGACATAGAAACACATGGAAGCGACCATATTCCAACATACATAAAGATTAGAGGAGTTGAGCAACGCTCCTCTACTGTCTTGCGTACAGTTGATTGGTCAAAGTTTAAGAAGGATATGGATTACACATGTCGGGAAGGCCTTTCACACACTATCGAAGAAGCAATCGCAGAGGCATTGAAAACATCCATCTGCTCGCTTACAAGGTCAGCAAGGCGAACAGACTTGGACATGGAACTGGAGAGGCTGCGTGCGGCACGCCGACAGGCGGAGACAGTCCGTCTTGGATCTGAGGGCTTCACAACGCATACAAAAGAAAGTCCAGCGTCGCATGGATAAATTGGAAGATAAGCGATGGAAAACTTTCTGTCAGTCGCTTGATCCCCGAAAGTCGCTCTCGCACATATGGAGAACGGTTAGGGGTCTTAGCTTATCTACGCATCAAAGGAAGCCCTTCGCTGCTCTGGCCCTCTACCAACTCCGCTCGGAACTTCAAGTGGCTGAAGAGTTCTGTGCACGGGTTGCTGGGTCCATGGCCATCATTACTGACGCAGCATTGAATGAGATCCCTGAGGCACGTGTACCAGAAATGAACGTGCTGTTCTCACTCGAAGAACTCGATGCTGCGTTGGCGATTTGCAGGCGTTCTTCGTCACCAGGACCTGATGGCATCACGTATGCTGCCCTATGCCACCTTGGACATGACGCACGCGTTGAGCTGCTCAACTACTACAATGAGTCTTGGCAGAACGGCGCCGTTCCTAAACAATGGAAATCGAGCCGCTTGATCCCCATTCTGAAGCCTGGAATGTCTCCGCTTGAGATCTCATCATATCGTCCGATTGCGCTTTCGAGCTGCGTCGGCAAAGTGATGAAAAGAATGATTCTTGCTCGCTTGGAATGGTACCTAGAACGATTCTACATCTATCTGGACACTATCGCAGGCTTTCGTCGAGGTCGCACGTCCATCGACAACGTCATTGACATCGTAAGATGGGTCCAAAATCAAAAAAAGCCTCAAGTGCCTACCTGCGGCACTTTCTCTAGATATAAAAGGGGCATACGACAACGTCGCCCATGAGGCCATATTGAACTCACTTGAGACTGTTGGAGTGGAGTTGGTGGCCGGATATATAAAAGGATTCGGGACTATTTGACTGAGAGGCGTTTTTTCTTACAAACCGAAGATGGCCCAACTTCAGACCATTACATCTGCCGTGGTGTGCCGCATGGTGGAGTGTTGCGCCCTATTTTGTTCAACCTCGTACTGGTAGGACTAGCGCATTACCTACCGCAGACAGTACATGTCTCAATATACGCCGACGACATTTGCATCTGGGCCTCTGCGGTCACTCGCCCTCAGCTAAGAGCCAGGCTTCAGCGGGCGGCAACCATGACGGCGTCTTATCTCCGAGAACAAGGCCTCAGTGTGTCTACTGAAAAGTGCGTATTACTTTGTTTTGCGCGCAAACAAATGTCATTGTATCCTGTTAGCATCAACGGCCAAGCTGTATCCTATGTTAAGACGCATCGCTTTCTGGGCGTCATCATTGACCGCAACCTCTCGTGGAGCCCTCACTGCCTCTATCTGAAGAAGAAGCTAGTCGCCATTGTTCAGGTCTTCAAATTTTTCTGCGGGAAAAACTGGGGTACACCAGTTCATTCTATGTTGCAGCTGTATAAGGTTTTGTTTCTCGGACTCCTACGTTACAGCCTACCAGTGTTGTCAAATGCATGCAAGACGAACTTTCGCACCTTGGAGAGCATACAAGGTCAAGCCCTACGCACGTGTTTAGGGCTGCCTCGGTGCACCTCAACAGCAGCAACAATCGCCATCGCAGGAGACCATATACTCGAGACACATGTAGCTGTCGACTCTCTCAGAGCGCACATTCGCCATCTGTCAAGGATCCGCGACCATCATTTGGCCTCCCTACCAGCCGAGAGACCTCAAGCGACCTTTTCTCGAGTGATTAGCGCTCATCAAGAGTGCATACCGGCATCTTTTACACCGGCGGCGAAGCCATCCTCTCCCCTGTGGTGCCTGCGACAGCCTCAAGTGAATTTTACTATTCCTGGAATTACAAAAAAGTTCAATCATCCAGCGCCGGCTCTGAAGCAACTTACGCCCCTATTACTGCACTAAAGGTATCATGACCACATTCATATATATACCAATGGTTCGACTTCACCTACCAGCTCAACTGCCGCATTCGTCGTTCCAGCCAAGAACGTTACAGTTAAATTCAAATTGTCGCACACGACTACAACTACATCGGCAGAACTGGCAGCTCTCCATGCAGCTAAGATGTTCATCTCCGAAAAGCCAACAGAGAAATGGGTCGTATTTTGTGACTCTAAGGCAGTCCTTCACAGCATCAAGTCTGCATTACGTCACAGAACTTACGAGCAGATGACATCTGACATCAGGGAACTGCACCACCATGCTCTGGAAAGAGGACACCACATTATATTTCAGTGGATTCCTGCTCACTGTGGCATCGTCGGCAACAACCTAGCTGACAAGGCTGCCCGGTGTGCCCACGAAGACACCAAGACGCGTCCAACACCTTTGGCGAGGTCGGATGTTGCCAGAGAACTTCACCTACTTGCTCGCAAGAAGTCACAAGATCTCTGGATTTCAAGTGCCTTCAATTGCAGATTACGTAAACTGGACCCCACGCTACGGCTACAACTGCCATCTAGCCTTTCCCGCGGGGAAAGAACCTTGTGTCGCTTGTGGCTGGGAGTGGCGTTCACGAACGCATACTCCTACCGTATGGGAATGGCCGAGAGCCCGATGTGCGACTCCTGTGGGTGCGAGGAGACCATCGAGCACCTATTGTGTACCTGCCCTCGCTACGACGTCCAACGCATCTCTCTGCGGGCAACTTTACGCCGACTGGACTCGAGACCGTTCACCGAGTCGAAGATGGACGGACCGTGACCACACCCGTCACTGGCTCGAAAAGCGATTCGTGCACTAGGGCAGTACTTGAAGTGCACGGGCTTAAGAGACCGTTTATAGTGTCCTTGTCTACGGTGTCCCTCCCACACCGTACTCAGTGCTTACTCTCTCCCTCTCTTCCTCTTTATATACCGCTTTCTCCCACCCCCAGTGTAGGGTAGCAAACCGGATGCTATTCTGGTTGACCTCCCTGCCTTTCCTACTCTTGTTTTCTCTCTCTCTTTGTTTGTTACACATTTTTGTAAGCTGGAAGTCTATCAATAATACACTGCTGTTGGCGATGCATGAACGAACATGGTAACTAGCTGTAAGAAAGAAAATGAATTACTGAGCGCCTATAAATCCTAAACTTAACCGTTATTTGGCAATTATTGGTACCATTTACGATTTACTTCAACATTTTCTTATTGTATATGAACGGTGGAAAATATTAATGTGTATGAAAATACGCATTGAGCAGTAAAGGCGGAGGTAAACACTGCTTAGATTCGGTCATTTCTCCTATGCCGCAAAGCGCGGTTTATGAGGCCCATCTCCGTGTATAACAGATGGCTTACAAACACGCCAGAGCTCGCTACGTTCCTATGTTGGGAACAAGGCAGCAAATAGAATACGGACGCAGCGAGCTAGCTATTTTCCGTCGCCTTTTGTTCGAGGCACGCCTCATCGATTCAGCGATCGAACTGCGCGTGGTGTGAACGACTAGATGTTGGGGCCTGACGCATTCACCGCAGCTTACAATGCTGGAAGCGCATAAAGTTCAGAGTTCTTCCTGCCGAGGAAAAAAAATCTTCATAAGGGGACCATATGTAGATGAAGTGCTTCGATATTAGGACGTTGCGAAAGAGATACGTGCGTGTTTTGTGCACCGAACGACAAATTTGCCAGTTTTACCCAGCACCTACGTTCTGGGGGTATCGACAGGTATGCGGCTGCTCATGTAAAGTGTAGCATTTCAGGCGACTGCAATGGGACACTTTTTCTTTTGCTTGAATTTATAACGAGTGAGTAACACTATCAAATGACTTGAGCGCGTCTACGCTATACGCATCGAAAGAAGCCAGAGAAGGTGAACGCAAACATATATATATATATATATATATATATATATATATATATATATATATATATATATATATATATATATATATATATATATATATGTGTGTGTGTGTGTGTGTGTCGTCCTACCCGTGTTCCGTCGTCACGCCATTCTCTTTCAGGATAAGGCAATATACCAGCTTGTCTAAGTGTCCATACTCTAGTGTAGTTACTATGGCGCTTAATGTGAGTTGCAGCGTACACCCGCCACTTTACTTTCGCTAAGAAAAAATTACAGTTGGCATATCTTTTTTATTTTTTGGGGGAGCGGGATGCTTTCAGTAATTGAAATGGTATTTTAGTTCACCAGTTTTTCGTGTGTCGGCGTTGCTATGCAGTCGCGAGATTCTACAGTAATAGGCTACCTTGTCATAACTCATATTGAGCGCGATAGTACATACATTTCCTTGTCGTGATGCCATCAGGTACACTGTTCCTTCGAGCTCCAATTCTTAGAGCTACGCAGCCCCATAAACGTATAAATAAAAAGCACATGCTGCATCTTCAATGGCTCTTAATGTACCTAGACCACGCTAAAGCTGCAGATTAAATCATATTTGCCTCAAAGAGTGATTCACGTCTTGGGGCTTTATTCCGCACATACCGCTATCTTATTCAGGGCAGAAGGTATGCGTGGCGCGAATATTTTGGCATCGTCAGCAAACTACATCCCCCAATTCGCTTTTGTAACATGGTGAAGTCATGATTATTTCCCTATTTTATGCTTCAGCAGCTTTCTGAATAGCAGTGGACCTTGTGCTTTTGATTCTGGAGGGCTCCCTAAATTTTAGGAAAAATTTAATCAGGTGGAACGCGCGTTTTGTAATCTGAGTGATGCCATTCGTTTTATTTTTATTCTGTGCAATTCGCAATCTCATGTAATGTTTGTTTCTACCCTGCACATGTCACAACTGTAATCACATGCAATATTTATGCTTATCCAGCACAGCGTGCCTAAATGCAAGTACAACATCAGATTTATGCACAGTGTGACATGTCTATGCAGCCATGTCACAGGGACGACCGTGGTATACGAGGCTTGTCAGTGGACGAATGTTGAGATGTGTTTGTACAAATAAGCGTGAGACACATTTAAATGCACCTAATGCTCTTATAGCAATTGTGTCTCAGTGATACATAGACCTTTTCGGGGATTCGCATAGAATGGCCACATAATTCGTGCCGCTTCTCAATATTGGCCCCAGGATGGTTTAGGCAAACATAGGAATATTAAGGAAATCGAAGAAGCCATTCAATACTATGAGCAAGTGAACTAAAAGGACTGCGTGCTATGGAGATACCGATGGGCTGACATTACATGTACAGATTTTGTGCCAAGATTTGTTGTTTGATTACGCAAAACAGAGGTTTACTCGCTGGCACTATTTTGTCGTCTGTAGCTGAACATTCAGTGCAAATAAAGTGGTCCTTTCTGCCGGGTGCAGTAAAGCTGGAGGATAAGTGTACAGGAAAGGAAAGATTCGCTTTAGGATATGGCTGTCAGCTCGACATACAATAATTAGATGACAAAAATGCCTTTCATGCCCCTCGTCTGTTGCGTATAAGTCGTTATCTGCAAGACGAAGCGGAATGTAGCGTTTCAAGAACTAGAATGAATCTTCCTATCAATGGGCCGATGGAGTGATTCTACTTATCGGCGGCGCGCAATCGATCACAGGTGCCCGTATAGTTCTGAAGCTACTTATAGCCGTCTCATTAAACAGAAGTCATTCAAGTTGTCCACAATGATTGCCCTGTAATACTTCGGTCTTGAGGGTACAATAAAGTAAGATAAAATGGTCAAGACAACGACACGCCATGCGTGAGCTTCCAAAACGCATGTTCTCGCAGTGCCCGCATTTGGTTCCTTGGCTACATAGTTCTACCATGTGATCATGCTTACATATAAGGCTGCGCTTTATGCGGACTTTGTCCGTAATTAAGTAACTGTCATACTCATCGATTCTAACGGGATATGACTTTAACCATTATGGTAATATGAAAACGGCAGTAAAGACATATATGTCACAATCCGTTTGTTATGTTCAAAGTATAGTATTTCTGGTAAAGGATCCTTTTGAAAGATGTTGGGCCAAATTCACAAATCTGTTCGTTTGTAAGTGCTCTTTTCTATAGGGTGGCCGTCTTCGCTAATCTGTCCAGCATCGGCATTGGCTGCAATATTCTCTTACGAATAATTGTAGCCCAAGATGTCATTGCTATTATGGGTCATAATTCCGTGTCTCTGAGCCAGCATTTCATGTGGCTAACGATCAGCATAAATTGGCACACGCATCTGTGGATCCACCGACGAAGCGCAACGTCATGCGATGTCAAGTTGACCTTGACGAAAAGCGCCTAGCTATGTCATAAATGACACGTATTTCTTTGGTCAATCACAAAATTACTGTCACGAAATCGTAAATTAGTCACAGTATTCCTTGCCTGTCCCTTTTACATTGATTTCAGTTTATATTCAGGGCGGCAAACATCAGCATGCAGCCGGCCAGAAGCATAATATTTTTTGTTCTTCATTTAGTGCATCGCTCCACGTAAGGCATTGTAATGTTGGTGAATGCGCCGAAACAATTTTTCTAAGAACGAATCTAATTTGAAACCAAACATGGCCGATAATGAAGACCATGTCGTCTTTATGCGTGTTTAGAAATGCACTCTTTTTGAGAACCACAGTGTTACGCCCAAAGAACATTAGGGCGAAATGTCGTTTTAGTGTTAGCATACGAATGATGTGTACGACATGGATCTTTAAAAAGACAAGCTTTTTTTTATCGGTATTATGAAGAGGGCATTAACATTTTTGGGGGGATTGTGACGACATCATAGAACTTCCGGTGCTGCCGCTGTTATTTTGATGACCAAAGACAGATGACAGATGACCACACAAGAAAAGATAGTGTGACACTGGGCTTGATCAATACTTGCTCGGAAGCCCACTATAGGCCTGTTGCGCTTTTGAGAGATGACTGCCCTCTGCGATTGCCCTTCAACGCTCGTCAAACGCTGCTATGTGTGCGAGCACCAACTTTATTCCCTTACCGCTTCCCTCCTTTTTTATTTTTCTTTCATGCTCCACCAGTGTAGGATAGCAAGGCAGCTGAATCCTGGGCAACATCACCTCATGTCCTTTTCTTTTGCTTGTTCTGTATTTTGGTCTCGAAGAGTTTTATCATCAATGACAAACTCTTCTTTCTTCTCCACAAGTTTGTCTTTGCATTAGTTTAGTAGTTGTTATGTTTGTTTTCACAGTAGTCATTTACTTGCAAAGCCTGAAAGAATTGTCGTGTAATTCGGAACTGTAGTCACAAAAAAACTCTTACGCTGAAATTTTTTGAAAGTGAGAACTCCAGCCAATCCTTGTAATGTACATATTGCTAGCGAAGGTGGCTAGGCAATGTCAAGGAGTCCTTACGAAAGAGGAGCTTTGTGAAATCAGACTTAGTTTCTCTGAAGCAGTATTGATGTCAGCACCACTATTAATTTCACCACCTTGGAACATTTTTGTTGTACGTTTCCTAAAATTAAATTTTGGACGATATCTTTGGCACACACAGGCAGCCTTCGCTTAAATATGCTTCTAAATGCTTAGACAGATTGGTGAAAATTTTCTGCCAATCACGCAAATGCACTGTGCGTGGAAACCGTAGAAATAGCATATTCTCGAAAAAGAAAAAAAGAGAACACTATATTCGCTCTATTAAATGCAACAGGATCCTGCCATACTTGTTTTCTTTGCAGGCTAGAGAACTTCTTGGACATTCTATGTAATATGAGACAGACATAAAAAAAAACGGGATTGGAGAAAGTGGATGCGCAAATAGGAAGTGACTTCAGCAGCGATGACGTAGTGCCACCTGAAAGGTTTTTACCAGCCGACTTCTTTTAACTACCTTCTATCAAGGACAAAACTCAGGTTCAGGCCGCTTTTGTCGTGTATAAAGAAAGAAGAAAATATCCCTGATATAATACTCTTCTTTTTAACATTGAACTTCTCGAAGTAAGGCTTTCGTTCAGTTGCACATACTTCAGAGTCTTGGTGCTATTAAAGTAGACCAGGGACGCGACAAGAGTACGAAAGCAGAAATCAAATTGAGGCCAAACAGTGAACAGTGCTATGATTTTGTTTTTGGGATCGCGTGTTTAAATCCTTTCATATCCTTTCGCGTCCACCTTTTCTATTTATTATTTGCAGCAATGGCTCTAACACCAGTTAGTCTTAGAGAACAGCAACACGCCAGCGCAGAGAAGTCCGGCTCAGAGTTTACGGTGACCTGGTGTTTCTGTTTCCGGGCTTAGATATAAAAGTTTAGTTCGTCGATTCCGGTTGCAAAAAGGGTTTATGTGTCTTGAAACTGCTCATCGGAGACCATCTTTTACGATGTCCAACCAGGTGACTTGGACTGCCACTTTCTTTCTCCTTTTTAAATCTTGATCTATTTGAAACGAAATAAAAAGCAATGAAGGGATATCTCTTTCTGGGTGCTTCCAAAAGTTAGCACAGTACGACCGAGGTGGAACCCCATTTATGTCTTTACATTTCTGCTGTTAGCACAGCGGCTGTATTTAAAACGTTTGTTTTTTCCCCAGTGAGCAAGCATCTTGAAACTTTAATTTATTCTTACGGTGCTCATAAAATCAGCCCCATAAAAGTTCCTGGAATATATCGCTTGCTTGAATGACATGTTGGCAATAATATAAGGTCGCGCCCGCGAGACTCACTGCATGATTATAATGGGTAATCTTAAATAAAACACGTCATTTGACTTATATGCGTTCAGAAAACTAAGACAAAGTGATGCCTAAAAAGACTATACTGATCATCGTAGGGCTCGAATCACCAGTGATCTTCGTTCCTATATACGTGCAAGAGTGGTTGGTTAGGAGTGTGGATGATATTGGCGTGCATGCCCTGATTGCTTTTTTATATACAAACCACCTGTAGTCGGCGCTCTGCACCAGGTTAGACTTTCGTGTGCTGCAGTTTTTGTATTGGCTCAAACGAAGCACAGAATGCGGCACCCTCATTCCTCTTGACTTCCGACGTCAGGTTACGCCTGAATCAGCTACCTTATGCTTTGACTTGTCCAATTGGTTTTGGGCCTGTATGTATTTTTTTTTTAAGTTTATATCTTATCGTAGCTAGGGTTTATTTTTAATTATTATGACATAGCCAGCTCTTCTGCGGCCTGTTCTCAAAGTATCACATTATCTATAATAGTAAGCTGCAATAAGAAGTACAACCGCTCGGTAAGGGGGATGGCTGCTGAATTAGCCCACCGGCATTTGTCATTTCCATATTGCAAGCACAACGTTGGAGGTAGTACGCCTCAACTGTACATATTTCAGATGCTTGTTTCTAGTATAGAATATATAAATAAAGTGTGTTGTCCTGAACGTTAGCGAGCAAACGAAGTCGTTAGTGGATTGTGCTTTTCATCATTTGTATCCACGGTGTAGTGGACCTTGCAGTATCATGTTTAGAATAATAAGAGCTATTTCAATGACTTCTTTAACAGTGTTTTGCAAGCAGACACCACTTACCGTTACATTTTGCCACCATTCCTTTTTGCTCATACATGCCCGCCGTCATTGATGCGTCTTCTGTCTTGATCTAGGCACATCACACGCATAGACAACCGGTTCAATATAACTAATCTGCACAATATGCTGGTTCGCATTGTAACGACTTGTATTGCTTCGTTGCGTAAGTAAGAAAGTGTAAATAAATGACATAATAAATGGTAATAAATGATGTATAAAATTGTATTAGAAGAGTGCAGAATAAAATAGATCTCCGAAGTCAGTTTCGTGCAATCGAACACAAAATCGCGCACACCAACTTATATATATATACATATATATATATATATATATATATATATATATATATATATATATATATATATATATACGCGTTTTTTGTTTGACATTGAAAGACCACACACAATGATCCATTATAGTCCAGTGTTGCCGAAGTTTTCCAAAGCGTGTTACAGAAGTTAGACCATAAAGTCGCTAAAAATCTTGACATAACTGTCAAGTTGATTTTAAATAAAGCAGATGTTTTCGAACTTTGGAACACTGTAATATGAGCTAACGCGAAGTAAATAATATAGCTAGTCGTGTTATGTTAGTCGAATTTATGTGCAGGTGACGGATGGAGAATAAGTTTACCAGCAGGGTGTGCAGGGCTCTTACTTTAATATTATATTTACATAACGAATGATGAAAACCTAAACTCATAATTCCCTTTCCGATTGTAAAGTCACAAATATAGCATGGTTTAAGTGAAAATAAGTATGAAAATGTACACAGTCCGTATTACGCTAAATCTTTCTGGTTCTCCACGTTCGTGATATAATTAAATTCTGCGGAACGCAGTTGGGCGCATGTAGTTAATACGGCCATGACAATTATCCGAGCTTTATGCATGTCAAATACTACGTTCCTCTCCTTCATCTACCTGAAAGTCAACGTGAAGTATCGATTGATTCGAAAGCCCTGAGGATTTATTTATTTATTTTTTTTGCTCTGATCGACGCTGTGTTTCTGTATCTGTAACAGTTACCACCCTGTAAAGCCACAAATGAGCCCTGTAACGCACAAATGAGCATTTCATCGATAAATGAAATGAAACTAAATGAAAGTGATTTGCTCAGATTCGCATGAACGAACGCAGCCGCTAAGATGCGTATGTGGGCTTTTCTTTACACTGTACCTGTCTTATTTAATAAGGGCAGTGCCTTGCTATTTGAGGATCGAGCTGGTTGCATAAAGACGAAACCATACCAGAGAAACATTTGGAACGCTATGGGGCATGTGTCTGCGCCAGAAAAAAGTCCGGAAACAACTCAGCATATCCTAATGAAATCAGAAGGTATACACCCAGCGAGGTCTGCAGGTAACGTGCAGCTTCTAGAAACGCTGGGATTTAATGCATATGGTACCCTTAACCGGCCAGCCGGCGAGATAATCAAGAGACAATTAGAGTATTTGTGGAAAGGGAGACAAAAGATTAAGGAGATTTAGGCAAAATTTTAGAACTATAAGCATGTTTAACATACCTAATTACTTCAAGCTACCAACAATAACGCACCTCCTCAAGTTTCCCCGCGGAAAGTCATGGGGCACATTGGTGCGGTCAGTGCTGCAGTTTTACAGCGAGATTATGTGCAGCCACCAAACTGACACTCCAATAGAACCTGTCATAATAAACACATCAGGCAGTATCCTACACAGTGCGACACGTTTAGATATTCATATTTCCCATGGGCAATCGAAATCTGGAATGCGTTGGCAAAGGAAGTTGTAGAATGAGATTCTGTGGATGGCAGTGTCGCAAAATTGGAGCCATATTTTGGTTGCTCATGAAAGTATTTGAGCACGTAGTTTAAAGATAATGAGTTGGTTGAATGATTGGACACTAGTGCAAGTGTGATTGTATACTGCCTTATGATTTCAAATGTAAATATTGCAATGTGCTTGATTGTGGTGTTTTATTGATCCCCGATAACTACAAGAATGTCATACGACTAATATTGCAATTGTTTTGAGCACCTTATGTTATTCCTTGATTCAAGAGAAACAAAGAAAGTGTCTTGTGCTGAATGCCAGTGTTGTTGTATGGCAGTTTTCTTTTCCTTTTTATATTGTTTCCTGTCTTTCCCATGCTCATGTGTATTTTTACAATCCCCTTCCTGTATGGGCCTGTGCAAAGGCCTAGAGTATTGTTAAATAAATAAAAATGATGCCTTGTTACTCGGTTTCGCAAGATACCGCGTCCCTGTAGTTGTCAAAACCTGTAAAACAAACCTGCATGTGCTCTAGGCACTACAAGCTAAAGCCCCAATGACGTGTCTAGGTCTTGCGAAGTGTGCGTCTACAGCGGCAACAACCGTCATGGCGTGAGATCACCCAGTATCAACGTACTTAGCCACCGATGCTCTCAGGGCGCATATTCGGCACGTTGCCCACCTACCTTTTCACCATCTTGCTTCTTTGCTTGCAGAGAGGTCATACACAACTTTCAGTCGTATAATTGCTGCCAACTGTACCTCGTTTCCATCAAAGTACATACCTGGAGCAAGGCCATCCTCACCTTTATGGTGCCTGCACAAACCTGAAATACGCCTCCCATGAATCACACAGAAAGCTAACATGCCATCGAATGCCCTATTGTTGAGATTATGAATTTTACATGAGGTGCACATGTTTACGTTTGATGGCTCAATCACACCAACAAGTTCAGATGCCGTGGTTGTGATTCCAGCAAGATCAGTTAAAATACAGCTAAAAACGTCACTTCCACCATCATCGAGAGCCTCTGTGCGGCTCTTCATTTCATCCAGGAGGAACCACACCATCCATGGTCAATCTTTTGTGATTCCAAGGCAGCCCTCCAGAGTTTACTCTCAGCACTGCACCATGGATCCCGTGAACAGCTCGTCGCAGAGATCAGACAAGTCCACCATCGCATAGTTGACAAAGAACACGATATGTAAGTGGTTGCCTTGTCACTGTGGCATACATTGCAATGATCGAGCGGACGCAACTGCCCGATCAGTCCATGACGGCGTCAACTCCGTTGCCATTCCTCTTTCGAGAGCTGACGCAGCGAAAGAACTTCCCGCCGCTTGACTGTAACCTAACATTGGTTCAGTGGAATTCATCCTACTTCACAAGTACACGCCTTCATACCCCGGACCCTAATTTACAGCTCCGTATTTCACCCGGCTTTCCACGACGTGTCTGCACCCTTCCAGTTCCGTCTATGGTTTGGAGTAGCATATTCAAATGCGTACTCCTTTCTTTTCGGAATAGCCAATAGCCCACTTTGTCACTTCTGCTGGTGCAACGAAACGATCGCGCACCTTTTTTGCGAGTGCCCTCGTTTCAACCCCCTCTTAGCCCTCTCTAGAGCAACTGGACAAGTACCCAATCACGGAATACATCCTTGGAAACTGCCCTACGCGAAGGTGAGCGCGAGTCGCTATCAAGGCACTGCTACGTTATTTAAATGACACCCGACTTTGTGACAAATTGTGACTATCCACTGTGTGACGTAGCATGGGACGTTGACATAGTGTAACACTGGGAACGCTTTCGCAGGCTGCATGACCGTGACTACAGAAACAGGGGTGCTATGCAGGATGCGCCGAGTTTCTCGTTCACCCGAGTTTTACCCGAGTTTGCTCGACGGCAGTCAGTGAACGGAGATAGCGCGGAACGCGCGGAAGGTGCAGGCAAAAAAAATATGTAGACAAAAAGCCGCGTATGACAACATGAACGCACCCTGCGCGTGCCGCGCAGGGTGCTGCTTCTACGTTTCAAGCGCAGAAGGCTGCACAACGAAACGCGCCAGCGCCGCGTATTGTTATCAACGGATTATCGCAACTTAGCGATACCGTGACTGCCCCGCTGTCTGTCTGCACACTTGCCGTGAGCCGCTTGCCACGCCTTTCCCGGGCGCGTCAAGGGCGTGCCTCATGTTTCGGGCACTGTCTTTCTATCCGCCATCGAATGCGAACAGGGTACATGCGGGGCATTCTTGCACCTACACTGTCACTCAAAACAATACGTTAAAATACAACAAATAAAATAACGAACAGTTTTATTTCTTTAGGTATCTGTTTTTCGTTTTCAACGCTAGAAATTTGTGATGACAAACGGATATCGAGCAAATTATTAAATTTTGCACTTCTTGCCGCGAGTGGCGACAGGGAGGCGAAAGCTTAGAAGCGGTACATTGAAGCGGATCGCACGCACGAGGGCGTTCATACGGTGATAAGTCGCCTAGGGGCGCTGCAGTGCTATTCTCAATAAAGTCGGTCATGATCCATGGAGGGTCATGGCCACTCTTTCTTTATTAGGGGAATAGAAACGCAGCGCCGCGGTACGGCTGTTCATCGCAGGCGCTTCACTAGGCACTAGGCAATTAAGGCCCCCGCTTTACCAACTAAAAACGACACAACAGCTGTCGCTGGAAAATGGCGGTATGTTATTTTAGAGTGCGTAGTGACGCAGTTCAGTGAAAATTTACCAGTTTGTCTTTGTGCGCGAAGCCTCTGCGATACATTGCGAAAAGTGCGTGCTTCCCCAGCGACACAATTCATCGCTTGTCATCGCTTGCCCAGTGAAGGCGCCTCTGAGCGCATGTACGCAGTATATGAGTGTGTTGTGCAGTCGAAGGTGCTTGCGGATTACCTCTGCTGGAGCCAGCAGCGATCGCAGATGGATATCGTAACGACGCCGCAGCACTCGCATTTCGGCAGGTGAGGGCTCTTGTGTGCAGTTATGAAATCAGATTTCGAACGGAGAGAGGTGTTGGAACTGTTGAGTGCGCTGTGCTTGTGATGAAGAAATGCCATTGCACTGGGTCTAGAAGAGCGAGCGATTCTCGGACGCTGATCGTGTTTACGACGCTGTGGCTCCGTTTCATCACCGATGACAGAGCAGCCATCTCAAACGACTGCTGCAATACGCACTCCTCAGCATCGTCGTCCCCCTCGACCCATCGACGTCTTGCAAGCAGCTACACTGACGTGCCGATAATTATTTACTGTGCGCTACGCGCCACAATGCAGGCAATGAAACCGTGTTGTGCGGCCATCTCAGCCCGAGAAGATGTGTGCATAAGCCAGCGACAGTCAACGCTTTGTTTTTGATAGTGGTGCTCAGTACATCACCTATGAGAGTGCGTTGTGCGCGTTTTATGTCGGCGGTCAAGATTGTTGATGCCTCTCAGCTCGACACCGCGTCGCTGTTGCCGGAAGATAAGTTGGGCGTGGCCCAACTGTAGTGGGTGCGCGCGCAATAGTTACATGCCTCGCGCGGGGCGTGACCTCTGGTTTTGATTGACAGGCGAACTCGTGCTAAACTCGTACATCGCGAAACCCCCTCCGAGTTCAACTCGGGAACATGGCGGCGGCAGCAGCAGCCTGTTTCATTGCGTCCAGCGGCAGCAAGCGTTAGTATGACCGTCCGGACCCGTTCACCTGCATGACCGACGGGGAGTTTCAGCGTCATTTTCGCCTGTCGAAGACATCAGTGTGACGAGCTAGGTGAAGACTCTCGTCTGCGGAGACAGCGTGGCGGGCTTCATTCGCTCACCGTCGTAGAGCAAGTCATCTGTGCCCTCCGTTTCTACGGGACTGGGAGTTTTCAGGGAAGCGTCGGCGCCGAGCGTTACATTGGACGCCATCAAACTACTGTTAGCAACTGTTAGCAACTGTGTCAGAGATGTGTCTGACGCGCTTATCGATGCGGCAGTGCGTAAGCGGTGGCTAGCTTTCCAGAATACTGCGGCGGAGCGGGCATATATAAAAGAATGCTTCCTACTTCGTGGGAACATTACGAACGTAGTCGGGTGTGTCGACGGAGCGTACGTAGGAATTAAGGCGCCTTCAATGTCAGCGTTACTGTGATTAACAGACTTTTTCGCTGGTTGATCACTTTTTGCCGATTGTTCTACTTGTCTGTCAGGGTGCCTTCCAAATGGCTCACTTTCTTGGGAAAGAGGTTAATTAAGTATAAATAGATAAATGGATATCACAAATTGTGTGAAGTAACCTATGAATCCTAATCTCAGAAAGAACTTGGGGTTCTTCATTGGTGAAGTTACTAAGTATGCACAATGCTGAATTTTGGTCATGCGTAATCTATCGGCCGCACTATGAAACAGCGAGGCATTGCACAATTTGTTGCAGCGCGAGATGTGGATATTGCACCAAGCCGGTTGTGCCTATGCATTTGTGGCGAAATGAAAATGCATTGAGAATCTTAGTGTGTTGGCTTGCATGAAGAAAATACTTCAGATTGTTTGCTCTGTTCACTGTCGATGCATGTGCCAGAGGTTCAGTGCATCTTCTTTTTTGGGGGGGGGCAGCGTTATTCTGGATGGATCAATTGAATATTTTCGTCTCATAATGGGGCTCTAATTCTTAAGCAGTAGAACAATGCACATCCGATACTCTGCAGAACTCTCTGTACGTGAAGATGTCATGAACCACCAAGGCAAAATTACATATCGGGAGAAATGTGGTGCAGATGCCAATGAAAAGTGGGTCTTTAACCCACCATGATAAAAATAAAAATTGCAGAGCAAATAGACCATTTGTACAGCTTTAGAGCAATGATTACACAAAACGTGATATGCCCAAACGAGTAAACCCTTGCCGCAATGCCAAAGTAGGCTGAGCGACATGCAGCATATATTGGCATTGAACATGTCTCGTAACCGTTATTTTTATTGTAAGCCCTCGCTGTCACACCTTTCCCTCCAGCACTCCTTTTACTGAAACGTGGCACTGTCTTTCCATTGGTGTCATGATGATAATGGTAACGGCAGCAGCAAGGCTGGTTAATGCTTGCCTGTTTGATTCCTGTGAGTTTAGTGGTAAAGAATATGGCACGTGCATACATACAGCTGTGCTGCAAAATTTAACATTTGTGATTTTTTGGAGAGCTAATTTGTGTTGGGAAATTTCAAAGATGTGCACCATTGTGGCATAATAACTAGAGCATTGGTGAGGTTGAAGACGGTGTATTGGTATAGAAGCTTGAAGTTTAATTGCACAACAATTCGACGGGACACAAAGAGAAATACACACAGCAGAATGCTTTGCTGTGTGTGTTACACTTCTTTGTGTGCCGTGGAATTGTTGTGCGATCCAACTTCAAATAGAGCATTGGGCTTCTTTGGTGCAGGACCGAGGAAGTGTGAGCTATTCGACAGCATGCCAGTGCCTTGCCACACAATTATGGAAGTCGGAAGGTTTGCGAACAAAGCTTTGCTTTCAAATCCACCTGCTCATGTAATACAAGCGCTGATTGAAAGAACCATCACACAAAAATAATGGTGAAATCAATGGCCTGTGAAAAGTAATTTGTATGTAGACACTGTTGACATAATAGGTGCCATACCGGCCTCAAAATTGTACTGCACAGAGCAGTTTGTTTCCTATGTGAAGCACAGCCTCCCATTACATGCTGTGCAAATAACCAAGCTCAGTTTGTTTTGACGTGCTACACAACATTCAGTGTAATCTGTTTTTGATTCTAAAGAAGTGACAAACACCACCTCTTTTTCAAGGACGTCATGGGAATATTTGGCGAGACCTTTTTCAGCCCCTCATAATGGAAGTGTGGCCAGCCAGCTTTGCTTGGATGCCTTTATAGATTTCTGCTCCTGATCATTGTGTGCTATCAAGTTGCAGAAGTCTATGCAACTGGTGCAAGGCATTACGTGTTTCTATAGTCGGATACAACTTTAGGAGGCTGCGGAATCTGCACTTCAAGGCAGGTGAACACAAGCCTGCACCAATGGGCACGCACTCTAGACTGACATCGTGCTGCCGGACAGACTAATACTTGCTCGTTGGAGAGGGACTATTTCTTTAGACGTGTAGGCAATCGGCTGCTGCGCTTTTGTCATCTGGGTGGGGCCTCTCCTGTCTTCTGAAGTTTTATCCGACTGTAAAGGATGCTGCTTTTCATACAACACAAAAGGACAAAGTGTACAATTATTTTGCCTATGAAATGGATACATCAGAAGTGTGCTATGCAAGGGCTTAAGATGTGTGAAATATGGTACATGCAATTATAAGACAATGTTAAAGAATATGTGGTATCGAACATGCATGTAATGGCACATTTGAATCGGGGAGTGTTGCAGTCATATGCACAGTCTATAGGTGATAGCATTATTAAGCTCCTGCTGTTTCCTGTCTTCATTGTGAATTACACACACCGTTCATCTTGTGGCTAATCAACACGCACTGTATTCTTGCACATAGAAAGAACAAACAGCATGATGGCGTGTATGCTGCATAGGTGTATTTTTTATTTACATGGTCCAAGAGTGGCACAGGTTTTCTTACGTTTTTGCCTATTTTGAAGGAACACCAAGTGCATGTTACAAGTCTCCTAATATGCACAGCACAATGTTTACTGCAATAATTTTATTCATGTTCTTGAATAATAAACAAAATATTAAACTGAAAGCTCCTTTATAAGGTGCCTTCTGTGGGCTCGACAGGAGAGCAGTGAGGGCACCAATACTACTGTTGCAGAGCAGCCCTCTGGACCTCTGCCACACTCTCCAGAGCTCGCCTACTGCCACCAGGCGGTTGAGTGCCTCCAGCAGCAGAATGTTTTGCTGCAAAAAGTGTATCGGAATGAATCAGCCGCATACAAACCATTATTTACAAAGAAAAATGCTCGTTGCACTATTAGTACTAAGTGCCCTTAACTGTGGAAGCCTCTAGTGTAGTATGCATAATAAAACAATGCGTTGGTACAACGTCGCTTTATTTTTCATAACTGGGGTTTTCTTTTTCAGAGCCAATTGGCATGTTAATTAGTGTGCCAGCAGCTGAGGTGGCCCTGCACCTTCACGAGTCTCTACTGTCAGCACCGCAAACCTATTTTTGTTCGCTGGAAAACAAATGCCTCACCCTACAATCCCGTCTTATACGAGCTGATTGCATCCTATGCCTACAAACATCATATTTTTGTCCCAATACGCAATTTTCTACCATCCTCGGCTGTAGTTCTCTCTCCTTGACATCCATTCTGTCATGCTTATGTAATCACCTGATATGAATTGGCAACAAGTGATCGAATACGTGCATGGCCTGCCTGCCGATTCCTTTTTTTCTTAATCTCAGCTAGCATATCAGTTGCCACGGTTTTCTACGCCACTGTCTTCCTGCCTTAACGCTCTCTCCAACAATTTTTGTTACTTCGCTTTCTGCACAATCCTTGACATCTCAAGTTTCTTTGTTAACCTCCAGGTTTATGTCCCATATCGCATAACAGGTGGAATGCAATGATTCTAGACTTTTTTCAAGGATATCGGTAACGTGGCGATCACGATTCGGCAATGCCTTCCAGGTGCTGTTCAACCCATGAAATTTTTGTCTAAGTTTCCTGCTTTATATCAGTACTTGCTATTGATATTTCACTTGGATAAAGATACTCTTCCATAAATTTTGCTGGCTTAATGTGACTCATGAATTTCTGTTATCTCACCAAGTTAGTGAAGGTTACCTTCATCTTTTCCATATTTTCGCGGGCCCCCTTGCATGTAAAAGCACGAACACTCATTGGTTCTCACTCCCTTCTTTAAACTGCTGGACATTCAGTTCGTTACTACGAAAGTGACTTAATCCGTGCACTCTTAGTATGCTAAATATGAAACAGAAATATACTTATCTGCAGTTTGTCGATGTCTCCTTCACTGTGTTGGTAGCGAGATCCATCGTCGGTACCACCTCCTTTTCGCATCGCAGCTATATAGGATGTCTGCCTTTTGCCCACACTATGTAATGTTCGTGACGCTCGCAGTCACGCAGAGTGGAGGAACTCGGCGCACTCGCAGAAGCAGCACCGGACAAGTTGTTTCTTCAGCACTTCGCCGTGAACAGTAGGTGCGCGTTGCGATCTGTAAAATCGCCGAAGCTATTGGCAGTCTTACCGGGTGCACGGGAAGATTGCCCACGGAGGAACAGAACTATCCAAGAAATAGTGGCCATCGTCGAGCCTGATCACTACGTCGCGCACTGCAAGCTCGTTGTACGGGTTTGTTTACACTGGGCCTCTCTGATGCTTAGCCGCCATGCTTGCCCAGTGAATGGATGTGATGACGCCACTACAGCGTTCCCTCGTGGTGTAATGCGAAGCGTACTAAATTACAAATTAGTCTAAGACGCATTCAGTGCACATCTCGTAAGTTTCAAAATGCTTCTAAACCACGTTATAGTAACTAATAATATTGTACTAAATGCATTTGTTTTACAACTTGCTTCTGCATGTAATGCACTCGGTGGAACGACAAACAAGTGAAAGAAGGCACGACCATGTACCGACGGTATGATCACGTGAGCCCCAGTTTGTCGACCGCCCAGAAGGCAACGCCCAAGGAATGATAGCCAGCCAGAGTGAATCTAGATAAACCATTGAAACTGGAGGCTTGTCGAAAGACAAACTGTGTCTCTGTACCATTCGTGCTTTCATCTTGGGGTGTCGCCAGAGCTCGTGAAGATCCCGAGTTTCGCCAAACTCGGCGCATCCTGCATAGCACCCCAGTTCTGTATTTTTATGTGTGTGTGGTTTTTTTTTTTGCTTACTCTATTATCTCTCTCACTTATCGCTTTGCTTTACCCCTACTCCATACAGGGTAGCCCAACCGGAGATAATCTCTGGTTAACCTGCCTGTCTTTCCTTTTGCCTTTCTTTTTCTCTTTCTCAAGCAGGCTGGGTGAATTTTTGTCACCACCCTGTTTCAAAGGGGACGCCATCAAATCATCATCATCTAATGGTGAATAATTTACCGCTACGCTTGCGAACGTCCACAAATCGAATTGCTTTAGTGATACTGCTGGATTCAAATCGGTTCTGCAAAGAAAAGTAAACATCAATTTTACGAGCACACTATGAAGCCAGTGATGACCAGTATGAAGACTACCACTGTTAAAGTAACTATTTCTGCATCACGGTTACGGATCCTACGTGCCCTAAAGCTAATTTTAGCCGCTTAAAAGCAGCTTTCGAATAATAAAGTCGCAGTTTCGCCCTAAAGGCGAAGTATCGATTTCGACAGCAAGTCAGCGGACAGCAATACGGAGTAGTCATAGTAGTTTTGTCGGCCATATAAACTTGTAAACGTAGGCGTACTAACTTAATTACCAAGCATGGTGTCACGCGCGCAGAAGCAGAAATGAAACACATCTCACTTGACGACCGCGCAAACTCACTGTCAAAACTCTGGAGTGAGGAAGCGCGGCAGCAGCAGGGAATGAACTGACCCTTCGTGCTGCATCTGGCATCAACGCGAACGAAGCCGCGAAAGCAGAGTACACGGTGGACTGTGTCCCCGTCGTACATGGCTTTCCGGATACCAAGGCCCGGGTGGGCGGGCGTGGCCGCCTGGGCCGGCCGTAGAACTCCTCCCCCCGCTTCCTCGCCTCACGGAGCCTTGCGCTCTACAGAAGACGGCGCACTTGCGCCCCGCTTTACTCCTCGTCGTGCGCGAGATTGAGCCTCGATCGCCGGCTCACCTTCCCACGCTTTCGCTCGCACATGCGGCATACAGCGAGCGGCGCCGATATTATCGCCCTTGTATTTTACATAGAAACTCACGGCGACGGCGACGCCGACGCAGAAATGCACTTGGAGTGTCTATACAATTGCTATTGCAATAAAACTGCATTCAAGAAGATCATTATTCAAGCAGCTTTTCTAACTTCGAAGTCTCCAAAATGTCGCCTACTGATCATTCAAGCTGTAAAAAATGTCGCTGGTCAATAAACAGAAAGCTTTGTGGCTAAACACACATTAAAGTGTGTAAATTTAGCGATAATATTGCTAATATGGCAACACTGATTACAGATTGGTAAACTACAATATGTAAAGTTGATTATGTTTTTCCAAGTATGGTAAGCTTAGACGGCCCCAACAAACACGGTATGATGCCAGCAGCGAAATGTTAACCTTGTTTTAGAGAGCTCTGCGAGAGCTTCCTCTGTCATGCAGGCGTGCTACAGACGCGTACTACATGCGGCTCACATCGCGAAGAACTGCCACCCTTAACTACTAACTGCAGCCGGCCGAGCGTCGTCTGCTGCAGCGCGTGCCGGGGATGCCAAGACAATCCTTGCTGCCCACGCAGGGGATACGTAATAAAGAAAGCATACTTAAGCATGCGTGATTCTGCAAATAAAAGTCAATGACAGCTATTAGTGTCAAGGCATGAGAGATGTTTCTCTCCGTTGCTAAGGAACGAATCAACTACCCCCATCTGCTGTATTTGTTCGCATATGAGGGTTATCTTTTCCTTTTTATAGCATGCAGCAGCTATTAGTGCCAAGCCACGAACGTACCATATCGAACAAATGGCCTCCGTTTACGTTTGCGAGCAAAAGCCGTAGATCATCATTTTATACACTGCACAGACGCCTTCCGTGCCCGGGCACCCTCAATATAAGAATAAATAATGATATTGACGTATCATGATGCCACAATATCATTTGCTTTTGCAAGGCTCCAGCGACCCACTAAGCAGTATGTTTATAAACAGTGCTCATTATAGACCCTAGCAAATGAAGTTGGATGTCTCATAGTCAAGCCTAAAATCCATCGACAACGAGCTCCCTTTTCCAAGCAACCTTAGCGTAATGTGTGATAGTGTTCTACTGCACGTAGCCTGCTTGCAAAGCCTAATGACATGTTCCAAATCCCAAGAAGGTCGCAAGGTGTAATTCATCTTGTTTTTTGTTTTTTTTTCACTTTTCTCATTGCTCTGTTTAAAACATCCAGCCAATCGTTTGCTATTAGTGAAATAACTCAATCCAGTTTTCGTGTTAGGCATAGTAATTTACGGCAAAGGCCGATAGTGTGGAACAGGAATAGGCTTGATAAGTTAGCAGAGACACAGCGGAGCATATGGCTGCGTGTGTAGGTTGAGTGAATGGTTCCGTATAAATTGGACACTAAATTCTGGTACGGACATCACAGTGGCCTTCATTTCACGCAGTTTTAAATGTGGTGAGCGCACCTAACCAGAGCGCCTTGGCCCACGAAGTCGCTGTTGAACTCGAGGCTGTCAAAAATGCGCCGTCAGGACCTTTTACCGAAGAGGGGACACAAGAGCAGTGGTTTTCTGCGCACCTTTCGGCCATCTTATGCGCTTTGTGAAACGCATCCTCGGTTCATGCTTGCCAGTTGCACGCGTGTGTGCGCTTCTATATAGTGCGCTCGAGAGAAAAGAGTAAACCTTTTACCTTTGCGAAGTTCAAGAGACAGGATTGAGCACGTTTTGGCCCATTCTGTGCACGAGGCTGAGGCTGTTGGCAAATATTGCTTCTCAAACCAAGCAGTAACCCAAAAATATACATTTTCTTTGCCTTGCATTGTATTCTTGGAACGCTTCGGACACGTAAAAGGTGTCTGTAGGAATAACCTCGTGTGCCCACGGTGCGCCGAATCTCATTCAGCAGATGCCTGCCGCGCAACTGTGTTAAAGTGCCCTAACTGCCATGGTACTCATGAGGCCTCATCCAATGATTGCCCGCGGGTGAGGAACGAGCGAGCAGTACTCAAACCTATGGTATGGGACCATTCAACACACAGAGAGGCTGCCGCTACTCTCAGGCGACGACGACATCGCCATCGAAGAGCATCATGAAGAGTTACATCTACTGAAAGATATACACCATCTTCCGGCAAAGCGGCTACCGTATCAACGCCGACTTCCACAAAAACAGACACTGCGAAAACGATGACTGGGGCAACACTCTCACCTCCTGAAGAGTGGCCTACACTTCCACGAGCACAACCTGCCTCGGAATCGAATCAAATTGCGCCGCCCTCAATGACCTCACGAACCGCAGATGGGACGACGACTGAGGATCGCCAAGTCATAGTGATGCTGAAGTCACTTATGGACGCCATGCGCATTCTACTGAGCAGCATGAAAACCCCATCGGCACAGAGCGCACTGCAGGTGCTGGACACCTTGAGTTCGGTGCTTGCGGCTCTAGGGTAAAACCACGGCCCGACAGATGCCGTCGTTTCAAGAGGAAGTCAAGAATGCATCTGTCTTTCAGTGGAACGTCAGAGGGCTTAAGTCACGCATGTCGGACTTTAGACAGTTTGTCTTTACGCACCAGTTCCCCATTATCGTGATTTGCGAGCCCAACCTGTCAGCTCCCATCAGACTGTCCGGGTATGAGTGCTTTATGTCCTCTACCCACGGAGAGTGCAGCAAGGTTGTTGTGTTTATACGCCGTGAATTGACTTATGTACATCACCCAGTGTCTCCTGACGAAGCAAATCAATACTTTTGCTTAACAGTGAAGAAGAAAAAGCTCACGTTTACAATTCTTGGAGCCTATTTATCTCCAGCAAGCCGTCTAGATTGTGAGCGCCTACGGGGAATTTTGACGTCGACTCCTCAGCCGTGGGTGCTCATTGGTGACTTTAACGCCCACCATTACCTATGGGGAAACTCAAACGTTAACTCTAGAGGCAGAACGTTGGTGTCCTTTGCCTCTGAACGCGAATTTCGCTTGTCAAATGATGGTAGCCCTACTTACCTGCATGGATCAGCGTATAGCAGCTGCTTGGACCTAACCTTCGTTTCACGGTGGCTTTCGAGAAGAGTGCACTGGTTTTCCGATTTAGAAACACGGGGTAGCGACCACATATCCCAACCTATTTGAAGATCGAAGGTTTGACTAGCTCCAAGTCCTCCAGAACCGTCCAGTGCACCGATTGGCCTAAATACAAAATAATAATGGAAGACTGTTGTCGTCACGGCAACTCTTATAACCTACAGGGCGCGATAAAGGATGCGATACAAACAACCATGCATTTGCTTTCGAGGAGCAAAACTTCGAGCAATTCTTCGTCGTGCAGAGCGAAGATATAGACGCACGAAATCCAATCATGATTTGAGATTGGCTAGACGAACACAAAAGAAAATACAGCGTCACATGAACAAGCTGGCTTCGCGACAATGGGCATCCTGTTGCGAGTCCCTGGATCCGCGAAAACCTTTGTCGCTTATATGGAGGACTGTTCGTGGCCTTCGCACAACCTTTGGTCAGCGCCACCCGTTTAAGTCTCTGGCACTTTATCTACAATGTAGAGATATTGACGTCGCTGAATCTTTCTGCAGAAAGATTGCTGGCGAGACAAATTCCGATGGAACGGGTACGGGAATGCTCGACCACCCACTGTTCTCACGCGATCCCCGCATGGAATGCCGTTTGTCTATGGAAGAACTAGAAGCTGCGCTGGCTTTGTGCAGGCGTTCTTCAGCGCCAGGACCTGACGGTATTACATCTATATGTAATACCGTGTCACCTCTGTAACCTAGGAGACCAAGCTCGGAAGGCACTCTTGCTCTTGTACAACGACTCCTGGCAGACGGGTACGGTTCCGCAAGAGTGGAAGTCAACTCGCCTCATTCCACTTCTAAAAACTGGCAAGTCGCCTTTGGACATTTCCTCATACCGTCCGATCGCACTTGCCAGCTGTGTCGGAAAAACAATGGAAAGAATGATTTTAACACGTCTGGAATGGTACTTAGAGTACTATGAAATCTATCCACATGCTATGGCCGGATTCAGACGGGGCCGTTCGTCAACAGACCGCGTTGTTGACTTGATAACATTTGTGCAACACCAAAAGGCCTGTAAACGACTATCTGCTGCTCTGTTTCTAGACGTTAAAGGAGCTTATGATAATGTAACGCACGAAGCCATCCTTAGCATGTTAGAAGCCGTCGGACTTGGTGGTAAAATGTATATGTGGGTGTGCAACTACTTACAGAGGAGACCATTCTACGTGAACACAGAAAATGGCCCGACATCCGAGCATTACGATAGCCGAGGAGTCCCTCAAGGCGGAGTACTTAGCCCGACTGTTTTCAATCTCACCCTCAGTGGATTAGTTTACAACCTGCCAAGCACCGTACGACTTTCCATCTATGCGGACGACATGTGCATTTTGGCATCAGGTGTGACACGACTTCAGCTTCGCGTTCGGCTTCAGAAGGCAGCCACAATGACATCTTGCTACCTTCGTGAACAAGGACTTGAAATTTCATGCGGAAAGTGCGCAATGGTGGCATTCACGAGGAAGCCAATGTCTGGTTACGGCGTATCTATTAACGGACAACTTATACCATACAGCAGAGGTCACAGGTTCTTGGGAGTCGTAATTGGCAGAGACCTGTCTTGGACTCCGCACGTCAATTACGTGAAAAAGCGGCTGACTGCTATCTGTCACCTGTTCAGGTTCCTTGCAGGACAAAGTTGGGGAGTATCTATACACGCTATGTTACAGTTGTACATGGCGTTGTTCGTTGGATTCCTGCGATACAGCCTGCCTGCAATATCCAATACCTGCAAGACTATCTGCGTACAATTCAGAGTATTCAAGCCCAAGCCCTTAAGATATATCTTGGCTTACCACGCAGTGCATCAATGGCGGAAACCATTGCCCTTGCGCAGGATTACCCAGTCACGACGCACATTACCGTTCACACAATGCGTATGCATCTCAGGCATTATGCTAGGACCCCTTCCCCCCACTTGGCGAGCCTCACTGCTGCAAGGCCCTGCTCGACATTTAGAGGTATTGTCAGTGCACATCATGCGTCGTTTACTTCAGGGTACGCACCTGCGGCCAAGCCAGCGTTTCCTCCGTGGTGTTTGAGCCTTCCACAAGTACACATAATGATTCTAGGACTACAGAAGAAGACAGATCTACCGGCCCCTGCTCTAAAACAGCTGAGCTTACTTCTTCTGCATGAAAAGTACAGCAACCACGTGCACATCTATACCGATGGATCGACTACGTCGTGCAGTTCTGGTGGTGCCGTGGTTATACCAACGCGAGGAATGACACTGTGGTTCAAGACATCGCATGTCACGACCTCAACGGCGGTAGAACTAACGGCCCTGCGTCGAGCACTGGAATTCATTGATTCTGAAAGACCTCGAAAATGGGCTGTGTTCTGTGATTCAAAACCGGCATTAGAGTGCACACAGTCAGTTCTCCGACACGGATGTCATGACCAATTGACATACGAAGTCGTGAAACTTTACCATGACGTCCAACAAAAAGGCCATGAGGTCGTTTTTCAATGGGTACCTGGCCACTGTGGAATCAGTGGCAATGATTCCGCCGATAACGCTGCTCGCACAGCACATCAAGAATGGCACAGCGTTCCAATTCCGCTTTCGAGGACTGACGCTGCAAGGCAGCTTCGACACCGGGCACGCAGTCTTACAGTGACCGAGGGGAACTCGCCAAACTTACACGACTGCATCGACTAAACCCCTCCCTGCAACTCCGACCTCCACTCGGACTTCCTCGACGCGAAGCTACGCTTCTCTGTCGCCTCTGGTTAGGAGTTGCCTTCACAAAGGCATACTCTACATTAATTGGAGTGACTGACAGTGCAGCATGCGGGGTCTGTGGCACCGAAGAAAACATCGACCACCTGCTGTGCCACTGTCCGAGATATGCCCTAGAGAGACAAGAACTTGCCAAAGCTTTCCAAAAACTGGACAATCAGCCACGTTCTGTGCAGGTGCTGCTTGAACACCGCCCCCATCGCCCGTCGGCCCATAACGCGGTCAAGGCGCTTTTGTGTCTCTTAAGGATGACGGGTCTGCGCGACCATCTGCGACTATTAATGCAATTTCTGTAAAACCACACGCGTCAGCGAACTTGCCGCAATTTCCTTCTTTCTTTCCCTCCTCTCTCTCCCTGTGATCTTTGTTTTCCCCTTTCCGATTCCCCCGGTGTAGGGTAGCCAACCGGACGTTATTCTGGTTAACCTCCCTGCCTTCTACTTTTCTCTTTCCTCCTCCTCCTCCTGCGGACAGAACCTTTCAGGTCGGTACCTGTTCAGTCCAGCTGGTCATCGTCCAGTGAACCTTACAAAATCCAGTCTTTTCTTGAACACTGGGTCGTTGATGCGAGTTTCAGTGTAAACCTCATATATTGGAAGAGACCGTGCCAACTTGCAGTGGTCTCGGTCCATGCTGCCGACTGGAAAGCATGTTGATCTTGATCTTTTCATTTTGCTTGTCTGGTTTGTCGCTGACGGACGATTCGCGCCAGATTTTCTGCTTCATTCGGTACGCCTCGATTGGGAATTCTGAGACGCAAAAGATGCACGTGTCGATGGGAGCGACGCTTTGCGTACCCCGTACGTTGTTGATGTTTCTTTCCAAGACTAATCTATTTCGGTGCACCCACTACCCGCTACAATATGAAATGCCTTCGTAGACCGGCATATTACGCCTTTATTTACTTTGCCTTGCTCCCCCACCGCGATGACGCTCCAGTGAATGGCACGTTTCGCCTCGATGCCGCTGTTTAGTTTCGCGGCTCTAGTTCCTTGCCAATAATTTTCCGGGCCGACTGAAATATTGAAAAGTTACGGACCAATCCCTTGAGGTGATCTCCATATTCTCATTGAGCGGGGCGGCACAAAGACCCACTGGCATGGCTGACAGTGGCCTCTCCCCTTTCCCACCCGGGGCCGAACAACTTTTTGTCTTTCGGCTTCCCCTCTATTCTCCGTAAGCTCGGGTTGCTCGGTGTAGCCTGATACGCCGAACACGTGTGCGTGCTCCAGAATCCTGAAGCGGAGGGTGCCTTTAAAGCGCGTCTCGATGAACACCGACAGAAGCAGCGCCGTAGAGCTTTGATTCAGCTTCCCGCTGGCGTGCCTAAAGTATGTTCCGCTTTCGCTGGTACAATCGATAAGTTCCATTAGAGGTATTGCGCCGCAGAGATCTGTTTCAATGAGAGAAAGAAAGACGGAAGAAAACCGGCCCGTGGGGAGCCTAGAGTTATATACGGCGGTGATACGATTTGGTTCAAATGTTTGTTTCGTCTTTTCTTTGGCTGGGAAAAAAAGTCAACCGCTGAATTGAATGCGCTGTTTGCGACTAGCGTGCGTGGGGGGTCGTAACTTTTGTCTTGAGTTGGTTTACTGGGGAGCCACCCTTTTTTGTCGGTTCGCTTACCATGGTTTTCCTTTTTCGTGCTTGTTGAGAAAGCGTCGGCTTGTTGCCAAGAATGCTTCCTGGTCCGGTGGAAAATGCAAAACCGCTTTCGCCTGTTTATGGCCGCTGAAAGGTAGAAGTTCGGGGATACAAATACCACTTAACGTAACGTTTCTAGAAGTCGTGCGCTTTAGTGGAATTCGAGAAGCCTGGTTCTCTTGTTTTCGTACATTGGCGCAAATGCATGATGCTATTGAGCTTTGCCAAGACGAGTCTTCGATGCAAGTTGTATTTTATTTTTCTAGAAGGGGCCGCACGAAGACGTATACGACGGTGAGTGATAGATAAGTAGTAAAATACCTGCTATATAGGCATGTGCGCTACCTAAACGTAAACATGGTTGCTTCGAGCACAATAAGACGTGAAGTGTTGCGCGCATTCATTTTGTTTTTGTGAAATGATGCGTAACGGTTTATTCACTCAGATCTAAAGACAGGGTTAGAAACTGCACACCTTCAAGTGGAACATCTTCTCAAGAAAATATCTCGAAGCGGCACACCAGCAATGTTTTATGAAGGCGCAGGTGCTATAGACCACTTTAAGTTTCACTAGCCTAAAGTTAGAGGTTGTATTTGCTCCTACTGCTGCATTTTCCATTAACTAAGCAATTTTCTGAAGCGCAGCTGGGCCTGCATTCACATAAAAGTTCTTATTGTTCGTAAAAGCAGATGTCAACCACTTGTGACGTTGGAAATATTATTAGAGCATTTACGAAAAAGAAAGCTTTGTAAATTACCACTGATTACTTAAATCAGTTAGCGTGATTACTATGTTTGGGGTCGTAAATTCACCAGACAAACTCCGCTTTAAACGGGGTTTGCTTTAAACGAAATTTACTAAGGAATCCTCCGCCTGAGCTTCTCTAGTATCACCAAGTTGTAAAAAAGAGTCCGTAGGTTTCTACCTCTGTTCGTAGAAAGCGACCAATGTTCAGCACATACTTTGAGTTCTTTGCCTATAGGAATGGCATTTCAAATACGCGTGGTAGTTGCACAGCACAAGAAGCATTTCACAACATTTCAAAATAGAGTTTTCGCGCAGTGTATGCCACCCGCGACCGGAAATAATATATCAGTGGTTTTGTCAAGATTATTTCCACATACAAAGCCTACTTTAGGTGACTGACACGAGCGCCTAACTTTTTTGGCGGTTGGCAGGGTCGTTACGCAATTATAGGACGTCCTCTAATACCGAGCTGCGTCAGACAATTCAGTAAAAAAAAATTGTTGAGTACCTCTAGACCACTGTCGCCTCATCGTTAAAACAATGAAAACGGCGTCATTCTCATCACAGTCGCCGTTATTCTGTAGCGTTCGATATGGGAGAGTCCGATCACACCTAAGCCTTTCTGTTCTGATACCCCGAAAAGCACATTTACGACAGATCTTAGTTCCGACTTCGATGTGCGCGAAAGAGCAACACCTAATTTGCTAAACGTTCCTGTAAGGGACTCCACGCCACGGCTGTGAACTGTTTGTGGCGAACATATTGGTTTCGGCGAGAATTTGCTCGCCGGGGACACGCGCTGCGGACACTTATCGGCAAAATGCTATACTATTAACTCCTCCGTATGCGTTGTATTCTACTGAGTGCCTGAATACATTGTAGTTATGTGAGAAGCTTGTCAACCTTTGCTCACTAAACGAGTATCTTCTTTTATTATATTTTGCACTAGCCTATATCTTATTTATGTGCGTCGACGAATTGCGGAAAGGGGACACTGTACTGCTCATAAGAAGTTGGTGACACAATTCCACAATTTTAACTTGATATTTATTTACAAAATTTACATAACCAACTTGACTCTGTAAGTTGAAATGTGGGCACACATACATGATTGAGTACTCGGGCGATTCGAAACAGCAGAACAAATCCCAATAATGTTGAGCATATATGTATCCTTTTCTTCTCACACTATAAGTATAAAACTCCCATTAAAATTTCTTCGTGGAGGCTTTTGATAAAAAAAATTTATATTCACTTGAAAGAACTTAATACTCTTGAGCACGTGCACTTATTACTTACTTCGTTTTACATGCGTTAGTTTTCTTACACCGACTAGAATTTTTTTCCGAAGAATGTTTCGCAAGCTGGCTGCAATGAAGATGCAACTAAGACTTGCCGCTGATATTTACAAAGCTCTGGAGTTTCGTAGTACGCTTATTACAGTGCATTTCCTTTTAGCCCTTCATGAATGAGTCTGTCGATGTGCCGAAAAAGCATACGGTTTAATATGTACAATTTCTGTTTCTTCAAACATCTAGAGCAAGCAACGTTACACACTTTAATTGTTTGCTATTTGTTTCTGCCATTTAGCTTTCGCAAGCAAAAACATATTTAACAAAAGTGTCATACCACGGTAAGAGATACCTAGGTTAACGATACATGCAGAGCAATAGAGTGCTTTTGAAACAGCATTACAACCCGTAACAACATGGCAGGCACATTAGCCCGCTCCACGTGCGACCTTCGCCGACAATATAAGTGCACGATATTTATTATTTTCGTGCGCTTATTATTGTTGGTTGCTGGGCACATCAGTGGCCACTTAAACAGCATATACAAAAGCTGCACCTGAACTACATTTACAACGCCGCGACGCTCACACGTGTCGCAAGAAACCGAAAATCAAAGGACCACGTGCGCCGTTGGAGTAAATGGGGCTCAGGTATTTGAGATGGTTTCCCGATGAGCGTGACAAAGAGGACCTGCGAAAAGAGAAAACAAAAAGCTAGATGTAATAATTAGGAACACTTGCACCACTAATTCAGCGCCAATTTTTTCACTTTGTGAGCCGCGGAATCCTCAGGGTTCCATCGGACTAAATACATGCAACTAATGGATGCCTAAATTATTTGCGCAGTTTGCTGAGGCAGTGCCATTGTTTACTGAACGTGTTTTCTCTTTAATGTAATGCCAATGCCACCAGGGGCTTGCCCTTTTCTAATTATCTGCTGGTTAAAACAACCCGTAGTTTGATACTACCCAGCATGCCTGAATACAAACTTCATTCTTTCGCGCGGTCAGAGTGGCTAAGAGAACAAACGCGTACGTTAGCAGATGTTGTGAGAATAGTGAGACCTGTTGGAGGATAGACGACAGATTGAAACTTGGGCTCAATTTGAACTGTATTTTTTTTTTTTTTTGCATTGCGGATTTTGCCTTATTTAATTTGTGATGATTAAATTAGCTACAAAAGTACAGAGCAACGACTCCCTTTATGCGTCGCTCTGAAAGCCTGCCTCCACACTTAGCCAAAACCTGTGCAGTGTTCGTGCCGTAACGTAATCGTATGTCCGTCATAGGCTGTCCAAGGGCGCTATAACGTAAACCTATTCCAAACTTTTCTACTCCAATTCTTCAGTCAGCCCCCCGCGACTGGTCAAAAACTTCTTTGAACCACTCCCACTACGCCTGTCTGTTACGCGACGTCACGAAAACCGCGATAGCTACCCATCTGATATGACGCGAACACACTGATTGTGCATCATTCGACCGAACAAAAAAAATTATTTCTGATTTGACGCCTTTTAGCCATTAACCATCGGCTATTGGTAAAAAGTTTACTGGCTGCACCCACCTCACCTGGCTCTCACGCGACGTCACGAAACCGTGAAAACTCACCGCGTCAAAGTGACGTGTACCCGTTAAGTCCCATTAATATGCTGAACAAAACTGAAATTCTTTCTTAATAGCTGCCGGCTGACTCGTGTCGCAAGGAATAAAAGATGTCTGCCGCCAATCGCACAGGTATATATACTGGCTACTCGCACTTACCGGACAGCATGGGTTTATTTGAGTACAATAAACCTTTTTTTTGCGTGGCCGTGTAACGTTTTCAAGCAACTTGGGCACGTTTACGACCTCGCTCTGCCAACTCTTCTTGGCTGAGGATCCGTTTTAGCGCATTCTTAACCTTCTGTTGCATGCTGCCGCGATTTCCGACCAGCCACCTCAAGTCAAGTAAGAGAAAGTGGACCAAGCGCAGACGCCGGCACCACCCTCTTCATCCGGTTATTGATTTCCAGTGCACTAGGCTCGGCCCCATCGAATCCCTCTCCACTTGAGCGTTCTCCTCGCCCCTTGTAAGCCAATTAGATAAGACAAGCCACTCCCTGTAGGCAATGTTATTCGATGTTAAAGCAAACAAAAGTGATGTCCTATAAACGAGGAGAGCGTTTGATTGGTCTGTTCAGACAACCCTGCGGGTCACTGCCCGATGCTTGCGTCGGTGGTTACGCAAATTTGACGTCAGGACATTGAAATAAAAACATATTGGATTACTTCTACGTTATAGGACCCTAAAATCACAATCAATGAACCCAAAGAAGGCGATGCGAAGCAAGTCTGCTTCGAAAAACCTATTTGCTCGGGCTCCCCGTCCGGAGATGTAATTGAAACTTATTTGGCGTCTTGTTTTACGTTTTTACCCTTAACACGGCTAGGTAAACCTTCTAGCATACTCACCAATGCACCATTGAAGTAGTGGCTGAATGTAGGTCTTATGGAAAATTGGAATGCTGTGTTTTGTTCAGGTCCACAAGTTGCCGCGGGCTTCAAGTTTGGAGTTTCTCGACTGCAGATCTTTCCTGTGTCGATTTTGCTGAACTGTCGCTGCACGTCATCCGTTTTAGCATGTCGTATGCGTTAGTTGGCCTCTTCTACGTTGTTGATTTTTTTTCTATTATACACTATTATAGTTCTCAAGCTTAACTTCTATGTAACATACATCGAGTATCACGAACAGTCATTTGAGTCACTTGCACCATCGCGGCAAAGTCCAAAGAAAACAAGCCATCAAGTGACAAGAAAAAAAATAAAGAAGAAAGAAACGAGATAGCAACTGCGAAGAAAAAACATCAGCGATGAGTGATGTGCACGAGTATTTCTCACGAGTCTCTGTCGCCTTGTTGACAATGTCCTCTGACAGGCAGTCCTTAGTGCGTAATCATCCGTGTATTCTCCGTGGATGTCACTTTCGATTCAGAGGATCGCAGTGTTCGCTTCACAAGAACAAGCTTTTGTGGACGATTGTTTCGCGCGCAGTCGACGCAGTGGCTCCGACGCTCGGAGGGTAAAGAGGGCCGAACTCTGTTACCTCAGCCTGGCACACGCAGTCACGAGGCAGAGGGCAAGGAGGACACCGAACTCAGTGAGCACCGTTGCTACTTCCGGAGGGCTCGACGACGAGAGAGGCTTCCCGTCATGCTGCATTGCCGCTGGCTTCTCGCCTGCAAAAAACAAGGACAATATACTTTTAAAAGTGTTGCAGATCCAACGCTCTGGCTGGAATCTAAGTGGAGTGAAGTTTTCGTGAAGTGATTAATTAAATGTTCTAAAACTGGTCATCTTCTGCCAACACGTTTCACAGCATTGCCTGACCGGCAAGACGTGAAGACAACTCGCACGCTACCCCTGTGACCAACGCCACCGCAGATTACTCTATCTCCAGGATCAGAGCAGCTTTACTGTTGCACTGTCTCTAGAATCGGAACACGCTAGTCGCCGAGAAACCGGCGCTAAACTGACGGAAAGAAGGCGTAGAAAGCTTTGCTTTCATAATAAAATCACACGCTTGAAGGCGTTCACATGTTGCAATGCGCATATATAGGTACCGTTTGTCATTTTATTGTGTAATTGCGTATATAAGGGAGGTTGTAACCGGCGCACCTGTACGAAAAGTAGAAACCAACCGGCAGGTTTGATGCCTTCTAGTAGCATACGAAGGTTTATTGGCCAGCTGCCTGCTTCCAAAAAAAAATTGAATATTTCAAATGACTGTTTATAGGATGGTTGCTTATATTAGTGTTGTACTCCACGAGAGCTATTTGGCATGACAAGAGCAGCAGCACCCAGCAGCCATGGTCAGAGAAGTCTAGGGGACTTAGCAAAGAAATCTTCGCTTTAAAAGTGACATACACTACGTGCTTTGAGGTTGCTGTGAAGGGACTCTGGTCACGTTTCACCATACGACACCCCTGTGAACGATAAACACCGCGTCATACTGTTGACGACGCTCGGAGAGTTTGTCCCTACAGGGGAGCCAGAGTATGTGATGACACGTTTGAACAGATGGCTGCGGAGTGAACGACATGCCTGAAGGCACATTTCTAATTCGCCACATCCAATTGACAGTCTAAGTTTTACTTGAAAGCACTATTGTCAGAATTAAACTAGCATACGCAGCCTCTATATGGAATCTATTTTCTAATGCACTTGTTACTACATTCGAACTTGTTCAGTATAATGCTCGCCAGATTCATTACAAGCAATGACTCAGCAAGTGTCACGTTCACGGAAAGCGCCCTTGAACTGCCCTTACATGTATCCCATCGTAAACAGTGTAGGCTTTCTCTATATTACAATACATGTTATCATATACCATCGCGCCATGTTAATGTACTTTTACAGCCTCTTACATTTCTTTACGCATAGATCACATTATACGATCGGGATTGGCATATGTCGCACAAAGGCTTGCTGCACTCGCTTATCCCACACAGTTCAGAGGACTGAAATCGCTTTTGCGATGAATCACGTTCATGCACGACACCATCTGTTCTCACGCATTATATGCGCGCAGTTCTCGCGCAATATTCTATACCCAGAAATTTTCTCTCGTTATTGTGCTGTGCCGCTACCCTCTTAATCGTATTCAGACCTTAAATGTACTAATAAATAAATAAATAAATAAGTAAGTAAATCACTGGGCAGCAGCCGAGAATCGTCCCCAACCATTTGCTCGCAACAAAATTTCATTAGGTATTATGCCACTAAATATTGACCTAACCGGACTACAGCTATGGATACAACCTTCGCGAAGCCTAATTAGGAACACGCGCCTAATGAATCGCCGAAAAGATTATTTACAGTGTGGCAATGGAGGGTATACTGAGCAACTTATGTTTTCCATACTTGGGTTTTCATCTCAAGCGCTTTGAAAAAGGGTTCCTGTATAATTAGTTTATGCGCAAGAATAACAGATTCAATTAGCCTCAATCTTATGCAAGGCAAGTGAGAAACCTTACAGACTAAGTAGCTAGAAATAAAGAGGGCCGTGTATTTGCAAATGATATCACTGGCGTCGAAAGTTTATACCTGGCGATAATACACCACGTACTCGTTCGGTGTTGTTGAAGCTGTCGTCGTCAATAAGAAAGTTTCGCAACTTTGTCGCGTGAACAGACAATACTTCTGCGCAAAAACAGCGCCTTCCGATACTAAGCGCTAATAAACTGCGTTATGGGAATCGGGAAGAGAAAACATTCGCTGGAATCGTTTTCCGAAGCACGATTAAATGTACTCCCACTCCAGTGTTGCCCAGCCGCCGTCTTTCCCTGTATACTCTTTCGCGCGAGCGCAGTCAGGCCGCAGGAGATGAACTTGCACCTCAATACGACGAGTATAATAAAGGAATAAATCCTGCAGGCGATTGGATTTGCATCAGTACCCTCTCTTCCCTCCCGTTCAGCGCTGCACGTTGCCCCGCCATCGCTCTCGCGAGCCCTTCTCCGGCATTCTGTTTTCACTTACGGCGGGAAAAAGAAGTAATAAGAAAACGAAAAAGCTGCGCCGCAATTCACAGGATATTGTGCATAATACGCAAAATAAATAAATAAAAGGAACAATAGAAAAGGTACAGAATGAGTCCCAGTAAAATTTAATAAAAAACGATGCTGCCGGGAAAGCGGCCTTCCACGACGGCGAAAAAAATAAAGTGAGTCCAAGGCGGTCGATATTCGGGTCCATGCAGTGGAACGAGAGGCAGCACGTTCCATAACGCCTCACAGCGCGCGAGACTGACGAGAAAAGAAGGAAGTTAGCGGGGGTGGGCCGGGGGTTGGAGTGGGGGGGGGGGGGGGGGGGGGGGGGAGGGCGTGGGACAGCATATCGCCACCGAAGCCTGCGCAAAGCGCCACTACACGCGGGGCATCGCTCCCTTTTATTTCCTCGCGCCCCTGTGTCTTTTCCCCTCGCCCTCCGTAAGAGCCATTTAGATTCGCGAAATATCAGCAATTCAATGCCGACGCTCGGAGAGTAGTGGAGAGTTGTGCGAATAGACGCGTGAGTAGGCGCGCAACCAAGCCGTCGAGCACTGTGGAAATGCAGCGATGAGGGAAAGCAATAACGCGCACCCTTATGTGACTCTGTCCGTCCGAGCCACGAGGCGCGCGAGAAAGAGCCTTGGAAGCGTTTTACAAGTGACAAGTTCTCGCTCCCGATGCCGGCGGCAGGAACGAGGTTGCGGTAGACTAGAGTCCGCCGGCTGCAGCAAATGCTGTAGTGTGTAACAGGTGACGGCCCAGCATTCGTAAACGTGGGAACAGTCATGTCCAGAGCAGCCGGAAGATGCGAAGAGACGAAACAGCAATATGGCAAAAGCGTTTGCTCCTAGCACGGTTTTCTCCTTATCGCTCGGCGAAACCCGACCCCATAGTCGGCAATGCTAACCTTCAGACTTGCAAGACGCAGAACGGCGACATGAAAACATGCTTTCGGATTCAATAACTATGAATATCAGAGCAAGTCAGATAGTTTTCGCTTTTTACCTTAGCACGACCAGAAAGTCCTCAAGAGGAGGGAGAGCTCTTTTATATACGTATAAAAGGTGCTTCCTTTCCGAGGCCTCATTAAGAACTCCAAGACGCATATCTGTGTCTCCTAGAAGGAAAATCAGAAGAGAAACTGTTTTGCGAATTTCTTGTGCGTGTAGGCCCCAGGAACTGGTTAGGTTCTCATCTCGCCATAAATTCAGTTAATTTCCTTTCGTTATCTCCACTGTTCGCTGTACCGCCACGAATCGTTTTCGGCTCTTGCCGAAGACCAGAAAAACAAAAACGTAGGTGGCCGTGGTAAAGCCGTTATCTCCATATTTGTTTAATGACCGCACTAGAACAATGAGGTGTACCTAATAGCATATTGATGAGGGCAGGAAGCAGGCTGTGGAAGAAACACAGGCCCTTCTAGAAAATAAATTATAGAAGCTAAGACCAGGCTATAGAGCCTGCGGGACTTCGCGTTTTGAGTCGTATAAATACCTTTTTGTTCCAAACATGGCTGCGTCGTAGTTCTTTCTTCCTTTTACTAGATCTATTCGCTGGATCATTTTTTTACCGTTAAATAAACAGCCCAATTATAAAATTTAGACTGCTCTAAACTTCAATATTATCCCGTTTACTTGAACTTTTGCTGCGTCGTCGGTTTTGTTTCAGTCCATCCTTTAATGTTTTTCATGTTGATAACTTCCGTTATCTTTATGCTCTGGAGATATTTTTAAAGAAAAATTCAAAGGGATGTTTGAGTCATCGCTAAATGTCGTGTTCACATAGCGTACACATAAGCGGGAACCGATTGCCATGAGCTGAGAAGACGCATGGCCTTTTGTCACCTCTTACAAAGTTGCCTCTCCTTGCTTCATCTTGTTGCAGCCGTGTACAGCACAAGCCGAAATGTGAGGCTGTGGAATTGAATAGAAAAATAGCCAGAGCGGAAGTACCAGTGGCCCCCAAACTGGTAGGCACAATACTTTTTTTAACGCCATTGTGAATGGTGGAAGGAGCCTTTACAATCCTGCGAATTTCGCTCAGGATTTATATACTTTCCTGCAGAAAGAAAAATAAAATAGGAAGGGAGTAACTTACGTGCTCTGTGCCTCAACCTCTCGACAGCAACCAATGGGTAACAGAATAGAACAGAAACAGAACGGAAGAAAGAAAAAGGAACTAGTTTGAAAAGGACCCCCCCCCCCCCCCCCCCCCCAATATCAATCCAACACAAATCACCTACTATACGAACGACAAAGAAAGACAGCCGTGCTTACCAGCGTTGGTAAGATGCAGCTGATAGCTGGTACGTCAAGGTGCATAGGTATACGAGCGATGATACAAGACGAGTTGACGAGTAGAGCATCTACGGTGGGTTCAAGTAAAGGATTATTTATTGCTTACACTACAATACCTCCGTGTATAGGTTAAGCACGTGTAACGGGTCACTGTTATTTGAATTGGCAAAGTTCCTGCCACGCGCGCATTGCATACGGTACACGTGTCATCGTGCGCATGTGGTGCATTCCAGTGGTCGGTGTGACCACTGGCATGCACCTCATGCGCCTTGCACCTCATACGGAGGTATTGTAGTGTAAGCAATAAATAATCCTTTACTTGGACCCACCGTAGATGCTCTACTCGTCAACTCGTCTTGTATCATCGCTCGTATACCTATGCACCTTGACGTATCCGTCAAGAATTGTGGTTACGCAGCAAAGAGAGACCGAAAGAGGAAGGAAAGTTTACTGAAAGCTGAAGATGTCAGCCCCGATACATACGTCACTGACTACTGAACAGAGGTGTCTGATATGACTGCAACCACTAGCATCCTGCAAGTCATGACACACGGCATCTGAGGCCACTTAGGCGGAAAAAGGACGCCGTCTCGAAACTAATGACACTACGTTGCTCAAAGGTACGACGACGCGCTAGCGAGACTCGTATTCCAGTGGTTGTTGCCTGGTCCTCCGTTTCTGGAATGTTCAACTTCATTTGTGCCATGATTAACAAGGCAACTGTCCCTGCCCCCGCCCCCTCCCTTCCCCTTGTTGTTATCCAAGAAACGTACAGGCCAGCTTCATACAGAGTGGAATCTGATGGATTATTTTAAATGACCAGCAGCAAGCCAACCTCTAGGACTTAGAAAGGAAAATGTAGTAAAGCGAAATTACATTCTAAACTGAAGAGAGAAGCCACATTAACAAAAGAAATCGTGAATTATTAAGTAAAAAGCGTGTATTATTTCTTGTTTTATTTTAGTTCACAATGACTCGAGCTGAGATCTCATTGCTCCAACGCGTGCACGAATCGGCGAAAAGGTATTCCACGCTTAAATGATTTCATAAAATTTGTAACTTGTAGCCATTCTCGTCTTAAGGAAAATAAGGACCTGGCTTGTGCGACCACAACAACTATCACTGGGATCAGAATCTCGCCTGCATGATTTTCAACTTCTTGGCGAGGTGATGATGATTGCTGCACAGACTGCGCTATGTGCTTGCGTAGGTTGCTAAGAACGCATATTTTTGGGAGTGCACAAGGTGCAGAATCCGCTGCTCACTTCGTAGACATTACATCGCTCTGAGATCTCACGAAGCGTCGCAGAATGGACCATTTGGTACTTAGCTTGCAGAGCTAAGACGAATAGATTAGCAAGCAGAAAGAAAAGAGAAACCTCCGACCCGGGAGAGTATTTAGCAAGAAAAGGCTAATACTCGTTGAAATATCTACCGAGCCTTCTGTCAACTTTCTTTTATGTGTCAGCGAATAATTTTTGTTGGCTTGTTCATCTGTTCACTGCCATATCTCCCTTGTTGGCAGTACGCCATCCATTGCTTTGAAGGAGGGCATAATTTTTTGACACGCATGGCGTTCGAATAAGGAAACATCTGATTCCTGCGCCTACTTTCGTTCACAAAATAGACGATCTTTTGGAACAATGTGAGTTGAATTTCATTGATACATAGGTGATACCTAGAACCAGTTTCAAAGTAGTTAATTGTTTTATTATAGAAATTTGGGCTTCACAGATGCTTAGTCGAAAATGCCTTTTAACTGTCTTATAGCAATTAAGTAGGCACGCAAATTGATGATTATCGCTGTCACCCTACAGTAGAGTTTACGAACAACATCAAGACATTCCCTCACCGTTCACGACGTGGACGCTGATGGATACGGGCTCGGCGTTGGCCGGGTCGCAGGTATAGTTCCCCGAGTCGAGTGAGACAGCCTTGCGGATGTACAGTCGGCTGATGGTTCTGTCGGGGCCACCTTTGTGCAGAGTGATCTCTCCTTTGGCTGACACGTAGTTGATCATGCGGTCATTGTGGTACCAGAACACAAAATGCGGCGGCTCAGGGCTCCGGCTTATCTCGCAGGTCAGGTTGATGGAGCTGCCCGTGCGGATGAAGAGGTCCGGACCACCTTCGATGACCGCTTTTGCCACTGCGGGAAGGTCGGGAGTCAAGATGAATGGTTGGAGCAGTTACAGGTATCCTCGTTGTGAACACATGGAAACACAAATCATTCTGACACATGACCCGTGACGCTTCAGAATCATTGAAAAAATATAATTCGCGAAAAAAATTGTTTTGCTTCGAGATACTATACTAGACAGATTTGCCGTCAAAGAGCATTAAAAACATATGTCTGCAGATCTAACGCACGTGTGGCAATGTATGTGAAATGATGCTTTATTGAAGTGGTTAAAGGAAATGCTAGACAACCAAACATGGCGTGTACAAGTGTGTTTATTTTAATTCCGAGCTAAATGTTATCTCATGCCATGATTGTGTATGCACCACACATGACATGAGTTCAATCTCATGCAATGTTTATGTTTGTTCACTACAGCATTCACAAGCTATGCCAGAGTGTAAACACTAAATCGGGTGGATGAGCACTCTGAGATGTCGACGCAGCAATGTCGTGACGGCGAAGGCGATGTGTGAGGCTTCGTGAAGAAAGGATGTCGATGAAAGGTGTATGGCAAACAAAGCTTAGCTATAAATATTCAGTGCAGCCTGTAGTGGCCACCGCTAGGCGGCGGTCTACAATAAGCAAGCGCACATTATACAAGACAATTGTATAAGTGTGCGAGCGAAGTGTGTGATGATAAAGAAGTGTTTCCAACAAACGACGGTATGACTCGGCTCTGCCTCGTACCTGTCTACGCTACAGTGGTGACTCGGCCGAACACACCTACGTTAGCCTGGGGCAAGGAACGACGACATGCAACCTGCCGGTAACGCGCCTTTCACAACTACCCACTTCGGGTTGAGCTGTACTTCTGGACCAGTCGAGCGCAGTCAAGTATTTCTGAACAGACGCATTACTTTCATATTGTCTCCAACCTGCCTGCAGACGTCATCACCGAAATTCGTGACCTCACACCACACCACCGCTCGAACCTCCTTACACAACCATGAAGGATGCATTGATTCGGCCGATTTCACTTTCAGGGCACAAGCACCTGCGACGACTTCTCGCGGCTGAGTAGCTCGGCAGCCACGCGCCCACGCAATTCCTGCGCCGCATGCAGCTCCGGCTTTGTGAAAAGGTAAGCACCACCGACGCCTCTATTCTTCGTCAGCTTTTAATGCGAAACCATTACATGCTGCCCCATTAAGCGAAAATCTTGCGTCGTTGGCGTCGCTATCGTGCGATGGTGCCAAAAATTGCCGAAGTTGCAAAGAGAATGCTCAAGAATGCTCGGATTGACGACAAATTTCTCATGGAGGTTCCCGTAGGCAAAGTAAATCGATGGCTTTGAAAAGAAAATTTCGTAAATTTCGGCCTGGGAGGAAATCGAGCCCGGGCCACTGGAGTGCGAGACAAGCACGTCTCGCGACGCCCATGGAGGCTTTTTCTCTTTTATTATTTTTTTAGTTGCCATATTTAACAAAACATCCGCCAGCCTGTATAAGACTAATTGCATTTACTTATGAATTTTCAACTGTGTAAGGGCATCAAATATTTGTATCACTTCCTCTTCAGCGCCATGGTGTTTCAGCGCAACTCTGAGCTTCGTGACATTCTCAACAAAATGAGCGTTAACAGATCGTGCTTAGGGATTAGCGTTTTGGATATCCATGCGTGACCTGCATATGCAATAAAGTCTGAAAAGCATAAGTACATAATACAGGACGCTATTTCCTGGAACAGGGAGAAATTTTATGCCGTGTGCTTCTATTTAAAGATCCTTCTGCAATTTCCTTTGAAGCACATCCCAATACAGCACAGTGGCTCCATGGTTATGGTTGATTAAAGATGTGGCTTAGCGCGTGCGTCAGTGGGCACGTGACGGCGCAGTTAATGGAGAGGAGGTGGCGCTCCGTCATGAGTACATAAAATGAGCGTATAAAATAAAAAGCATTAATGTCCAATCGAACGCCGCTGAGCGGTCCTTTCAGTTATGAACTCCTCGCGGGCAGGCGAGCGCCTTGAGATGCGTTTTGATTGGTGCGTTTTCATTTGGCCTTACCGAGGCACAGTTAGAACGAAGGCGAGAGCTTGCGCGGACACGGAATGAGCGGGAAAAGACATTTGACCAAAGGCACTGCAATCCTTTCACATTCCTACACGTAAGCAGTCTTAAGTGTCTCTGCCGTATTTTTTTCTCAGCCGCTTGCCCGTCAACGTTCGCCTGACGCTCGTTACCTCAGAAGATCTTGACATCAGGAAGATGGCAGACTTAGTGGATCAAATCATGGAAGTTCCAACATTTTCCATATCAGCAATATACGCACAAGCTAGTGATCCTGTAGCTGAGCTTCGTGCTGAACTGTCCCACCTTGCTGACGCCTTAGCCAACCTGAAAACCCGTTCTCGTCGACGCCGCACATAAGGCGACCGTCGTCGCCTTCTGTATAAGCCGCTTCCATGAAGATGCCCACAACAGCATTCCCCCTTGCTTTTGGGCGGGAAACGACAGGGCCTGGCACTGACGACAGCAAGTGCCTCAGCCTCTTCTGCGAGCCACCCACTTTTCTTTGTTTCCGACCGCGTCAATGGTGCTCGTTTTCTGATTGATGCAAGTGCCGAGGTTAGTGTCATACCGGCCCCACGCGCCTACTGCAGAGGCCCGCCGACTTCACTCCTACAGGCTATCAACAATTGCAGCATAGCGACATACAGCGAGTGGTCATTGACTTTATACTTGGACCTTCGCCGTGCATTCCGCTGGCTTTTCACTGTCACTGACATCAAGCATGCCATCATTGGAGCAGATTTCCTCCGCCACTTTAAGCATTGAAATCATTGCATGCTGGCGGACGTCGTCCGCCAGCCATTAAAGTCTTTTCCAACAATGCCTTCACGACGCCACCACCCACATCAGGGCAAAAGGCGAGCATTCCGTGGTGTCTTAGATAAACCTGACACTTTTGCTTTTCCCAAGCCAGGTTCCTATAGCGGACATGCTACGCGAACTTCTCAGTTTTTCTCGGCCAGCGTACGACAAGAAAGCAGTCAAGCACCAAGTTCTGCATTACATTTAAGCCAAAGGCCCGCCGGTGCACACCCGCCCGTCCGCGTCGCCTGACTCCTGAAGAACATTGCAAAGCACAGAACGAGTTTCAACTTCTGATTGGCATCGCTCAGCTAGCTTGCCATCATTCGACCTTCGAGCAGTTCTTGGTCCACAGTACTTCACCTGACGCCAAAATCTACGCCTGGTGATTGGAGACCGTAGACACGGACCATCAGATTGTTGTGGCACCAAAATTTATTCCACAGAGCCCAATTGTGACAACTTTAGTGTTGTGCAAGTTTCTACAGATGCCGTTCGGCGCTGCGCAAACGTTTCAAAGCTTCATAAACGAAATGCTGCGCGTCCTGGGCTTCTGCCATGCGTACCTCGACGACCTTCTCATGGCGAGCAGCACGCCACAGCAACATCGCGATCACCTCTTGCTTCTCTTCGAGCGTTTAGATTTTAGCGCTTCGAGTGTTCAGGGCTCGTCAGCAATGCTGCGCAGTGGAAATTTGGTGTGTCGGCAATGCCTTTCCCGGGGCATACAGTCAACGCTTCAGGCATTTTGAAACCGACGTTTTATAACACACTGTGCACACATCTTGCAGCATTTGTACGACCTATTGGCCCCATCTTTGAAGCCAGCGGAGGTGATGTGGACAGATGAATCACTGTGTGCCTTCCAGAAGATCAGGGATGCGCTCAGTCGAGCTACACTCTTTGTCTACCCGAAAATGAACTCGTGCCTTTGCCTTGCAATGGACGTGTCCGACTTCGCTGTGGGCGCCGGGTTACATCAGCGCAGTGAGCAAGGTTTGCAACCCATTTGGCTTTATTCTCGGAAGCTAAAGCCTACAGAACAACACTATCGCACGTTTGGCCGTGCGCTCTTCGCCGCCTATCAAGTAGTCCGTCATTTCCTCCATTTCCTCGAAGGGTCCAACTTTTACATCGTCACTGATCCCAAGCTTTTCACGTTTGGTCTTCCATCACTGAAGTCGGACGGAAGCACGCACACAGCCGGAGAACAGCGCCGAAGGACGTACATATCAAAATGTACTACAGATATCCGCCGCATCTGCGGCTCCTGCACCTTTTCGTCTGATGTGGTGGCGTCCGCAAGCCACTCGAACAGCCCTACGCAGGCCCCTACAAAGTACTCTGGCGCAGCCCACAGCACGTCACAATTGACGTGAATGGCCGGGGAGAAGTCATCGCCTTAGACCGTGTCAAACCGGCCTACATTGCTGTCGTCCCTCTCCCGCAATCAATTACGTCACCTTCCTGGACCTTAACCACTCCTAAGTTCCGAATGTGCAATCGGGAACCCACCGTACGCCTCAGCTTGTGCTTTGGGCGCCCGCCTTAACCCATCATTTGAAGCAAAGTATATGTACGCACGTTAGTGAAGCTGCCATAGAAGCCCCTACGTCCTGCAATGGCGGCTAATGGGGACACGGTAGCGCCATCTACATTTCGTGCGATCAACTTCTCGGTGGAAAAAAAAATCAACGTTTAACCGTTTAACGCTCGAGGCTTGTTGCGCCAAGTCGTCTACTGCGCCAGCTCACATCACATCGGATATGCAAAGCACACAACAGTGCAAATGAAGTGTATCTAATTGAGAATATTCGCTACGACTTCGCGACAAAACTGCCAACAGGAAACATCTCACGCCTTGTGTTAATCCCATGCGTTAGCTGACGCGAGCATCGAAAAAAAAATGTGAAAAGAACTTAGACATCATTTTTTATGTTCTGTATTGCTAAAACTCAAAAGTGTTGCGTATAAATTAGCTTATATAAATGAACCTAGCAACAGGCTAGCGGCACACCAGACGCGTCATATGCATGCGTCATGCGCCAGACACGCCACTGAAGCGAGCGAGGCCGGTTGCGCATGTGAGCATTCACCTGCTCGGCGACCCGTTTCTCTTTTTTGGATGTAACCTGGTTTCTTGAGCTCCCGGCGTATTCTTGCATTCCTTCTGCACTTCTGCACATGAGGAGCACAGTGGCCGCGTACACGTTTACATCGATGGCTCAGTCACATCTGCAAGTTCAGCTGCTGCTGTGGTGATACCAACAAGACCCGTCAAAATACAGCTAAAAACGTCACATGTGTCATCAACGACAGCTGCTGAACTGGTAGCCTTGCGTGCGGCTCTTCATTTCATTCAGGAGGAACCACCCCATGAAACCTCAGTCTTCTGTGATTCCAAGGCAACCCTATATACTACTCTCAGCACTGTGCCATGGATCACATGAACAGCTCGTCGCAGAGATCAGAAAAGTACACCATCGCATAGTTGACGAAGGACACGATATCATATATCAGTGGTTGCCTAGTCACAGTGGCATACATGGCAATGATCGAGCAAACGCAGCTGCCCGATCTGCCCATGACGGCGCCAACTGCGTTGCCATTCCTCTTTCGAGAGCCAACGCAGCGAAAAAACTTGCCGTACTTGCACATGACCTGACATTAGCTCAATGGAATTAATCTGATTTCACAAGTGCACGCCTTCATACCCTGGACCCTAATTTACAACTCCGTATTCCACCCGAGCTTCCACGACGCGGCTGCACCCTTCTAGTTCGTCTATGGCTCGGAGTAGCATTTTCAAATGCGTACTCCTTTCTTATCGGAATGTCCAACAGCCCACTTTCTGACTTCTGCGGGTGCAATGAAACAATCGCGCACCTTCTTTGTCAGTGCTCTCGTTTCAACCCGCAAAGAGCAGTCCTTTCAGCCACCCTAGACAAACTGGACAAGCGCCCAACGACAGTAAACAAGATCCTTGGAAACTGGCCTACGCGAACGTCAGCGCGGTCGGCTATGAAAACGCTGCTGCGGTATTTAAAAGACACGGGACTTTCTGGCAGATTATGACTTCACTATGTGACGCAGGATTGTACGGTGACACTGCATAACACTAGGAATGCCTTTGCTAGCTGCGGGACAGTGCCCGCAGGAACAGTTTGTGTGTACGTGCGTGTGTGCGCAGTTTTTTTCTTCGTTTTTCTTCTTTTTTAATCCTTCTCTCTCTCACCTATCGCAACCCTTGTCCCTCCCCCAGTACAGGGTAGCCAACCAGAGATAATCTCTGGTAAAGCTCCCTGTCTTTCCTCTGCCTTTCTCTCTCTCTCTCTCTTTCTCTCTCTGCACTTCGACCAGGCGCCACTGCACCATTGGACTACGGCAAGGTGAGAAATTTTTTAGAGTCTACAACGCATTTCAACCAATTTAGGCTTTTACAGCCCGGAACCTAGACTTGTGACGCAGTTAGCGAAAAACAGCTCAGCCATCCTGGCGCAATTAATTTGAGGTAATGACTCGTACTGGGAGATGTTTGCGATGCTTTATACGGACCCCAACATTATTTTAACTTATTTCGGTTGTTTTTGGACACGCTCGCCGCGTCCGGCTTTGTGACGCAGTTAGCGAAAAGCAGCTCGGCAGTGTGACGCACTTAGTTTCGCGCGTAGTGAATCTTACTGGGACAAGTTCGTGACGCATTCTCTGACCCCCAACATTATTGTAATTTCGTTATTTTGTGGGATACTTTTGAGGCACGCTCGCCGCGCCTGGCGTTGTGACGAGTTAGCAATAAGCGGCTCGGCCGTGGTGACAGTTAGTTTGGCGTGTACCGAATCTTAGTGCGACCAGTTTGTGACGCCTTCTATGGCCCGGCAACATATATCTTCTTTCGGTACTTACGCCTGTCGAAAACACGACGAGCTATTACCTACAGTGAGAACAAGAGAATGTGTTGTTTGCGCAAGCAGAACGCGCAATAAATAACGCCGGGAAGCTCAAAAACCAAGACGTCGGAAATTCTGTCTTCTGAACGACTGAGAACAATCTCTGCACCCATGAATTTGGTCTTTAGTGCGAGTAAAAGGCATTCTGCGAGCGTCTAGCGTGGTCTGGCTGAGAGCCTATGTCGTGGCTAACTCATTTTATTTTGCGTACCATCGTCTGGCTGAGCCCAAGTTGTTTTGGAAACGCGCAGTCGCCCGTCTATTTGTGCTCTTAAAGTGCAGGAAATAATGCCCGGCAATGAGAAATGCTTGGAAAACAGATGTTTTCATATTTTATGCTATTGTTTGGGAGGAGTTGGTTATTTTCTACACCATGTGTATGTAGAAGCAAATTGCTTTGGTTTGTAATGCCGCGCATTCACCACTTTCACACGCTTCGCCTCTAGACGCAGCATTCCTGTAACGTTTAAAGACCAAAATGACACATGCTTGTAATTTGTTTTTAAGCTGATGCCGTCCGGTGAAGTTTCGTACGGAAACTACTGCTGCTTACCTGGCGGTCACAACGTTGGATGAACGCACAGAAAGCCCGGAACGAGCATTTATATAGAGCGAAATAAACATTCCCTTATTTAAAGGTGTTTCACGTCTACCTTATGAAATTGCACGTGGCACAGATTCGATGCAGGCTGGTAAAGCTTGTGCGCAATCATTTCAATTAAATAAACGATTCCGCACTAAGACAGCGCGCGGTTAAGTAGCAGAAAAAAAAAGGAAAGCCGATTAGCGTAGCAGGCGTAACGCGTGCTAGCTAGCGTTTAAAATGCGCGCGCCAAAACCGAAAGCGGAAGGTGTCAATCCCATCCGCTACAGCCAATTCGGCCGCTGGCTAGAGTGGGAGTGTCCGCTTTTGTTGAATGTATTCCTCTCTATCTAATCGTAATGTACCCTTCTGTATTTGTAAGCCTCGTTCTGTAACGGCACGTATTGTACTGGTGAGCCTTGAGAATTTTGCATGAATTTGGAGCAATGAGCTCACCCAGATTTTGAACTTAGTACCATATGCACTTGTCCCTAGTACCAACACACATCTGTTATTTCGATATAAAGATAAAATCAACATTAGATTGAAATAATTCACAAGAACTAGACTTTATCTTCCCTGAGACAGCACGCGTGGCAGCTGTAGTTCTTCTGTGGCACTCAGGACAAGCTAAAACATAATTTCTAGAGAAAAGGCAGTTCAAACATAATGTTGTTAATCAAATCTCATATTGTTAATACTATATATATTCCCATTATTTTTTTTGGCTACGCATTAGACAATTTTGACGACATCGGAGTGTTAAATACGGTAATACAGTCTCTGCATATCACAGCACGAACCGCCACAAGCAAACTTCAGAAAGACTGCACTATTTCGTACTCATAATTATTCGTGGATGGAAATAAACAGTCTGTAACTTCACATTTTCCTATTGTAATGACATTCTGTGTGCTTTTTCAAACAGTCCTATTGGTGACGATTGGATGCATATTTTTCATCAACTAGTGTTTTGTCCGCGAGATGTAGTCGCGCTTCAATCGCTTGACCGTAATTGATGTCGCTGCTCATTGGTTTGAAACCGCACCTGAGCCTCGCCTTCGCAACCATATGAATTGACCTTGGTTTGAACCACCGAATGACGTTTCCCGTTATGGAGGGGGGGGGGGGGCGGTAGGCACTATGTCGTGGCCACCGCTAGGCGGTGGCCTGCGATAAGAGAGCGCGCATGAAAAAGACGATATATAAGCGTGCGAGGGAAGAGTGTGAGGATAAAAAAGGTTTCCGACGAATGTCGGTACCGCTCGTCTCTGCCTCGCCCCTATCTACGTTACAAGCCCATTGCAATAACTCGGAATATTGCCTGGCGCAGAGGCCTTTAAAACAGCGTCAGCCCTGTTTTTATCAGGAATTGTTTTCTTTTGACTGCAGATCCAACTCTTTCAGCCCTCTATTGCCTGCTCATTTGACATGAGGGCTATACTTGTACCAGATCACAGGGTGGACCTGCAAAATAAGCCACTGTTTCAATCTTCTCAATAAGCTGATTAGCCTGTGCCAATACAGGAACGGAAGCAGGTAAGAACATGCTGCCGCAACAACACCCAGGGCTAAACAACTCTCTTATGTGCACATTAGAAGTGAAATATTATTCCCGCAGAGCTTGACGACTTCCTAGCCAAGCGCATTATCTCCCGCAATAGAGACCGGTCTCCCGTAATACACGTTGCGATCGAAGCTTAACACGGCCGTAACACGGTGCGAACGTGCCTGGCATATAATTTATTGCGCTACGAGCTTCATCCCTGGATACAACCCAACAACCTACACAATGAGAATAAGTCCCCTTCGTCGTCCTCCTGCTGTGCAACTGGCAAGCTTGCCTCGCAGCATTTCTTTAAAGGTACATGCGTGCAGCTATCGTTTCGGTGACAGCGTTCCGATGCATCGTAATGACTGCGGCATGCGCTCTCGAGGCTGGCTTCCGGGTGAAGGAACGACGTCCATTCGAGCGAAGCGAAGGTCGGAAGCCTATTAACAGATGCATGGGTCTCCCGATTGCCGAGCGAAGGGTGGGTTGGGGGGGGGGGGGGGGGGGGGACTGTGGGTGTTCTTATGATTCCGTTAATGTCAGCGGTCATCGTGGGGCTCCCGACGACTAGAGAAATGACAAAGGTTGGGTGAAATTATCAAGGGCCAGGGTACAAAAAACTAATAAAGAAAGCAAGCGACAGGGCATTGGGCACGGGCCTCCGGCCACCAACTAAGTCCGTCGACAAGCAGGCATTGCCGCGGGACAAAAGGAACGGGTTATCCGGGTGCTAGAGAGAAAGAAGGGAGTGGGGAGCAATATTGCTAATGAACCGGGCTGGGGCCTTTGTTTTCATTGTGTCTCGATAGCGTGCGGGTTTGGTGTGTTGCCCCGAGAACCACTCGCCAGCTGCGTTTTCCTCGTGTCTTGGCCCTCGGTGCTCCTGCGTTCTTCTTTTTCTTTTTTTTTTCTCTTCACCCGTGTTCCGTGTTTATCCGTATCTCCAGTTCGTCGCGCAAGGCCTGAGGAAGAGCCCCGGGCTGCTCGCGGGATAGGGATCCCGTTTAATGGAGGCAGCGTCAATTGGGCTGTGACTAGCGCCCGGCTGCTCCCTGGCGGAGCCTAGCAGGCCGAGAACCCACATGTGTCGCTATTGCGAAATAGCCTTAAAAGATATAACAAGAGCGGCAGAAGAGGTCAAGGCAGTCGTTAGGCCTTGGAAGATTAGGCGAGGCAACCCAGAAGAGACGAGAGAAATTGAGGCCACCTTTCTTTTTTACTTCTTTCTTTTTAATCTTAGGCGACCAAATGAAGTGTCTTCATTTTACTACAAGAAACGTGATGACAAGATAAAAGCTTTTTTGTTTGTGTTTCTTCATATCTTCCTTTAGTAAATGTGAAAAGGGAGAAATCGCGCCGTAGATAAAACCGGATATTTGGATTTAATAAGTAGGGAGCATAACAAAAATAACAACAAAGACAACGAGAATACAAGACACTGTCAAAAGCCCATACAACAATAGCTGCTGGTAGGAATTACACTCATAAGGGTAGAAATAGATAGGTTTGTGAAGATTAAAGATCGGAAATAAATGAAGGAACTAGCGAGCGTGAGAAAGAAAAGGATAAATGGGAGGCAGGGAGGTTAACCGGCACTTATCTGGGTAGATATCCTGCGGTGGGGAAGGGGAATGAGAAAAAAGAAACGAGGTATATCTTCGAGTTAGTAGTAAGTGATGAATGGTTACGAAAAGCGTTGCTTCAGAGGACGCCATGCTCACAAATAGCTGCGCATGACGCACATGCTAACGCCATTCATGATTAGCATTAAAAAAGGAAGTTCGGGAAGGCAGTGTACGACCGCAATCTTCCCCTTTGACCAGTCGAATGAAAGAACTGCAGTAACACTCAAATTCCTTTTCACACCTGTGACTAGCGCGTCTAATCAAAAAGGTTTCTTCCTTGTAAATTTGCTCAGCTACCTGTATACATTAAAGTGGTTCTAAGAGAGAGATGTAGATGCTGGTCGTTGTAGAATGTGAACCGCCTAGAGTAATAAACTAATCAGTCGATGCGCGAGGTAGGCGTCTGTCAGTATACCGTAGAGTCCTAGTTTGCTGCAGTGTCTGCTGGTGATCGTGGTAAAAGGTGATAGTGGTTGAGACAGACAGGGATAACATGGCTTCTTTTGCCCGCTGCTGTTCCACCTCAGCAGCTCTGACGTAACGCCGATATTCACCAAATATTAACCAAATAATTGCGTCGGAGAAGAAGAATCAGAAGGCGTACAATTACTTTCCTGGTAATTCTGGGCCATTTAGGGAATACTACGTCTTCTAAGCCAAAACGGGGAGGACCTCTCTTACAGGCTCCAAAGCAGCCTATTTTCTCCTCGAAAGGCAGACATATCCAGAGAAAGGGTTCTTCGACGCTCTTAACTTACCATGTAACTCACGAATAAATTAAAGCGTCCCGTCTTAAATAACCAAGCTTGTGTACGTGCGGAGCCAGTTCAAACCCGAAACAGAAGGCTAACTGCGTCGTGACAAAGTCAGTCATCGTGGACATAAAACTTCAGATAATAATTTGGTCTCTTTCCGGCATATCAAAGTGAGTTGGCTGTCACTATGATGTACCTCCATATGAATGTTACACGAGCGTTTCCGAGTACTTACCCAGTACAGTGAGGTTGACGAAATAGCTGATCTTTGGATCTGAGGAGACTTGGCATTCGTAAAGACCCTGGTCCGAAAGCTGCACGTAGCGAACTTGCAGCGCCCAGTCGGAAGAACGCTCCAGATGAACCGCCTGAAAGCGGTCGTCAGCCGTGTATGTGTCTAGGCCCACGGTAAGCACGTTGTAGTCCCGTCTGCGTATCCACAGCACCTGCGCAGCATCAGAATAGTGGGGGCACAGTGTCAGCCGGTAGAAGCACAGGTGAAGTGAGTTTAACGAAAGTTGAAGATATCAGCTGAGCTGCGCATGCAAGGTATCATACTTTATACTGAGGTTGTACAGTGATCAATCAATCAATCAATCAATCAATCAATCAATCAATCAATCAATCAATCAATCAATCCATTAATTAATCCATCAATCACAAGCTTTGGTACTTAATGGACATGCCAATACGAATACATGAAAATATAACTAAAAGCGATTAAATTTAAGTATACTTGAAGAAAAGCTAAAGAACATCAAATTCAATAAAATTCATAAGCCGAGTCATAGCAAAAGTAAAAAAGGAATAGGTAAATGTCAATATACCAATTCCAGAGTACTGGACTGTAAAACTTTATTATTGTCCTGCAGGTCGCGCTTAGCGCTTAGCGGACGTCTCCCACGTAGGGATCGACAGGGAGTACCTGGCGGCCGCTTCGCGGGCCTACTGGACGGCCCATTGCTGGTCGGTGAGTAGTCAGCTTCTGAGGGACTTCTCTCACTTGTCCGAGGTAGAGTCGGGAATAGCGTTTCTACACTGCCAGATCATGTGTGCGAGTGTTGCAGTGTCGCCGTACGAGGGGCACGTGTTGCTGGGCTACGCGTCGCGATAGAAAACGTGTAATTTGGTGGGGTATGGGTTCATGTGTGTCTGTAGTAAGCGTAGGGTTAGCGCCTGCGGCCTGTTCAGTTTGGGGTGTGGTGGCCAAAAGATGCGGTGCCCCAGGCAGAAGTGTTTTGTAATTTCGCGGTACGTAATGAGCACGTCCCGGTTTAGCTCGACGAGATGGGGTTGTCCGGGGACGGCGCGGTCCGTAGGCGCGCACGCTGAGTCATGGACGATCTCGTTCAGATTGGTCGGAGCGCCCGAGCGAGACGGGCTTTATTGCCGGTCTGGAGTCGCTGTAGATTACTTCCCATTTGCCGTCGAGCACGGCTAGGCCTATGGCTCCTTGCTCCGCCTTTTCGGGGTCTCGGGTGAGGATCGTGGCGGAGTTGAGGGTCCGCTGCGTGGATCAGACCGCGACTGCGGCGAAGGCTTGGTTTTTGCGGTAGGCGGCGGCGTCCACGAACGTGACGTCATCCGCGTTCATGTCTGTGCGCTGGAGAAGGGCGGTCTCCCGGGCAAGGCTCTTGCCTCTGTTGGGGTCACGATGTACTTTGTGTGCAATAGGAGCGATCGTGATGAAGTATCGGATCTCGTGGGGAAGCGGCGTCAACTTTGGTGGATCCCGTGTCGTCGAGGAGAAGAAGCCGAGCTTGCGCAGAATGTGGCAGCCTGCCTTGGTGGTCGTGAGTCGGATCACCTGCGTTTGCTCCTGAGCCTCACCGATCTCGTCTAGCGTGTTGTGCACGCCGAGCTCGAGGAGTTTCTGCGTGGAAGTTGTGATCGGAAGGCGGAAGGCTCATTTCCCTACCTTTCGAATGAGGGCGTTGAGTTTATTGCGCTCAGCACGTAGTCAATTGTGCATAGCAGCGACGTATGTGAAGTGGCATAGAGCAAACGCATGTACAACACGTAGCAGGCTGTCTTCTTTGAGGCCGTGGTGACAGTTAGCCACTCTGCGTACGAGTCGTATGGCGTTCTCCGTCTTGGTCGTGAGCTTCTGCGCCGTTTGGTTGTTGGTTCCGCGGAACTCGATGATCATGCTCAGGACCCTGATTGCGTCTACCTTGGGGCCGGTACGGCTGTCCCTGTTGAAGAGATTGATGCTTCGTTCCGCCGGGGGTTTCCAACCTCTGAGCCTGGCGCCCCGGCCGTCGGGCGACTACAACATAAGTTCCGACTTGGTGGGGGAGCACTTGAGACCAGTGTGTTTGAGGTAGGGTCGGAGCTTTCGACGACCTCCTGTGGGACAGATTTTATGAAGCCATCCGACCCTGCGGAGCACCAGATGGTTATGTCGTCTGCGTAAATGGTGTAGTTTGGCCCGTAGAACTTCGAGAGGGTCGTTCGGAGAGCCCGATCATCACGAGATTGAAAAGTGTCGGTGAGGGGACTGATCCCTGGAGGGTGCCTCGCTGTCCGAGCTCGACTGCTTCCGACACAAGGTCTCCTGCGCGTAGGACGGCCTTGCGCCGGCTGAGGACGGAGCGGACAAAGTCACAGAAGCGACGCCCGAGCTCGACGTCTCTGATCGCCTTCAGGATGAACGAGTGCGCGATGCCTCTTACAAATCGAGGCCGAGTATGGTATGGGTGTCCCGAGTGTTTCCTCCGTCAAGAATCTGATGCTTCAGGAGTAACATGACGTGTTGTGCAGATAACCCGGGTTGCAAGCCGATCATGTGATGTGGGAGGCATTTGTGGTCCTTGAAGTACCGATCGATCCTGTTGAGGACGACGTGTTCGGCCTCATCACCCACGCACGACGTCAGCGATATGGGGTGGAGGTGATCTAGGCTAGGCGCCTTGTCCAGTTTGGGAATGAAGATCGCGTGGGCGAGTTTGCAGGCGTCGGGTAGTTCGCCTTTCTTCCATACTTCATTGATTGTGTTGGTGAAGTAAATGACGGAGAGGTCATTCAGGTTGTGCAGGAGCTTGTTGGTGATGCCATCGGGACCACCGGTGCAGCGGTCATTGAGTTCGGGGCGTACCACTTCGGCGGGGAAGACCTCGTCCTACTGCTGTTTGGAAAGTATGTGGCAGTGATCCACTATGCTCTTGTTTAACTCGGATATGCGTTTGCGGAGCCTGCGATTGAGGCGCTCACCTTTCCAGCGGGCCAGGAGGGACTGTTTGGCCTCGAGAAGGTGGGCGAGGCGACTGTCCATCTTCTCGGTGGGCAGGTCCGTACTGATGGTTTTGGTAGCCTTGGCGACGTCGGCTTTGAGCTGAGCCGTGCACGCCTCCAGATTCGGGGCGTCGTCGGGTGGGAGTTGTTCAGCGCCAGTCTTACGGAAGAAGCCCCAATCGACCTGCACTGTACGACTTGGTCTTCCTGCAGACGGTTGGGAACTGCAGCAAGTTGGGCCAGTAGGAAGTGGTCGCTACCGAGATTTGCCGCAAGGCTAAACCAGCTGGCATCAGCGATGTTCTTGACGAAGCACAGATCCGGGGTGGTGTCTCTTTGCCTGGTCGTGCCACGGTGCGGGTGGAAAAAACCTTGTATGTAATGAGGGTAAGGTCCATGTCGTTCGCGTTCTACCAGAGCTCGTTGCCCTCGGTGGTGTCGTACGCCTAGCCCCAGATACGATGCGCAGGGGCTACGGGTACAACCAAGACTGAGAACGCAATACCACCCGTACGCAGAGTGGCTAACTGTCACTAAGCCGTCAAAGAAGACAAGCTGCTATGTGTTCTACATGTGTTTGCTGTCTGCCACTTCACATACGTCGCTGCCATGCACAATTGACTACGTGCTGAGCGCAATAAACTCAACGCCCTCATTCTAAACGTAGGGAAATGGGCCTTCAGCCTTCCTCCTGCGATCACTAGTGGGCTGGAGCGATCGAGGCGGATGGCTTTCTGGAACAGTAGTTTGAACCATTATGCGTAGTTGCGGGGGCTACTGTACACGTTGAGGATGTACATACTTCGTCAAGACACGTTGCCAGGGAGGATCTCTACCATGACCTCTTCGATTTCGGGCCTGTCAAGGTCGTGCGCTAGGCAGGAGATCTTGTTAGGGACCTGTCTTGGACTCCACACATCAATTACGTGAAAAAAGCGGCTGACTGCTATCTGTCACCTGTTCAGGTCCCTTGCAGGAAAAAAGTTAGGGAGTATCTATACAGGCTATGTTACAGCTTTACATGGCGTTGTTCGTTGGATTCCTGTGATACAGTCTGCCTACAATATCCAACTCCTGCAAGACTAACCTGCGTACGATTCAGGGTATTCAAGCCCAAGCCCTTAAGAGATGTCTTGGCTTACCATGCAGTGCATCAACGGCTGAAACCACTGCCCTTGCGCAGGATTACCCAATCACGACGCACATTACCGTTGAGACAATGCGTATGCATCTCAGGCTTTATGCTAGGACCCCTTCCCACCACTTGGCGAGCCTCACTGCTGCAAGGCCCTGCTCGACATTTAGCAGTATTGTCAGTGCACATCGTGCGTCGTTTACTTCAGGGTGCGCACCTGCGGCCAAGCCAGCGTTTCCTCCGTGGTGTTTGAGCCATCCACAAGTACATATAATGATTCCAGGACTACAGAAGAAGACAGATCTACCGGCCCCTGCTCTAAAAAAGCTGAGCTTACTTGTTCTGCATGAAAAGTACAGCAACCACGTGCACATCTATACCGGTGGATCGACTATGTCGTGCAGTTCTGGTGGTACCGTGGTTATACCAACGCGAGGAATGACACTGCGGTTCAAGACATCGCATGTCATGACCTCAACAGCGGCAGAACTACCGGCCCTGCGTCGAGCACTGGAATTCATTGATTCTGAAAGACCTCGAAAATGGGCTGTGTTCTGTGATTCAAAACCGGCATTAGAGTGCACGCAGTCAGTTCTCCGACACGGATGTCATGAACAATTGACATACGAAGTCATGAAACCATACCATGATGTCCAACAAAAAGGCCACGAGGTCGTTTTTCAATGGGTACCTAGCCACTGTGGAATCAGTGGCAATGATTCCGCCGATAACGCTGCTCGCACAGCACATTAAGAAGAGCACAGCGTTCCAATTCCGCTTTCGAGGACTGACACTGCAAGGCAGCTTCGACACCTGGCACGCAGTCTCACAGTGACCGAGTGGAACTCGCCAAACTTACGACTTACACGACTGCATCGATTAAACCCCTCCCTGCAACTCCGACCTCCACTCGCACTTCCTCGACGTGAAGCTACGCTTCTGTGTCGCCTCTGGTTAGGAGTTGCCTTCACAAAGGCATACTCTACATTAATTGGAGTGACTGACAGTGCAGCATGCGGGGTCTGTGGCACCGAAGAAAACATCGACCACCTGCTGTGCCACTGTCCAAGATATGCCCTTGAGAGACAAGAACTTGCCAAAGCTTTCCAAAAACTGGACAATCGGCCGCTTTCTGTGCAGGTGCTGCTGGAACACCGCCGGCATCGCCCGTCAGCCCATAAAGCGGTGAAGGCGCTTTTGTGTTTCTTAAGGACGACGGGTTTGTGCGACCATCTGTGACTATTAATGCAATTTCTGTAAAACCACACGCGTCAGCGAACTTGCCGCAATTTCCTTCCTTCCCTCCTTCTCTCCCTGTCATCTTTGCTTTCCCCTTTCCCATTCCCCCGGTGTAGGGTAGCCAACCGGACGTTATTCTGGTTAACTTCCCTGCCTTCTACTTTTCTCTTTTCTCCTCCTTGTTAGAGACCAGCGTGGCGGTAGTGCATCGTCCTGAGGGTCCGGGCAACCACAGATATCCGGAGAATGTGGCAGTGGTTATTACGATTTCTTGTAACAGGATGACGTGGGGTTGGGTTTCGAGGCTACGGAGGTATTGCTGCACGGAGGCTTTCTTCCAGGTGAAGCTCCTGTATTTCCACTGCCAGATGCGAAACGTGTCATTCGGCCTGGCTATGTTGAATTATGTGGGGGTCGGCCCGGGCACACGGCTACCGGAAGAGCGTGTGTGTGCGTTTCGAGATTGGCTTACCCTTGCCGATGGCAGGAGCAACGACATGTTCAAGATAGTGTTCTACTTGGCCCAGCGGATTACCGTGGGCCACGATATTTGACTGCACGAGGGCGATGTTCTCGCCGAGGAAGCGGAGGCTCTCCTTAATCGCTGAGAGCGTCCTCTTAATGTCGTCTAATTTAGGTTTTCGATCAGGCTAGTCGCGGACGGCCACGCGTTTCTTAGGTGCGCTCTCGTCATCGTCGTTACCGGCGCCTACAGGTTGTGGCGTCGACGGGGAAACCGTATTGGCAGCACTGGCGGCCACGGGTGTAGTGGCGCGCGCGCTCCTGTCATTTTTCAGTTCACCGATGGCGGCCGTGAGCTTTTGTATCGTTTCTTTCATCATGGCGTTTTCGCGTTTTAGGAACGCTCTCTCGGGTGTAGTGTGTGTGTCGTGCTCTGGGAGTGAACCCGACCCTACCTGTGATATAGCGCTTCCTCTTCCCCGGACGGTGTCCGCCCAAATGAGGGTGCGTCACGTATTATTAATGGCGTTGCCTTCAGGTAGTGGTGCCAGTGGGCTCAGTGGTCGTTGAGAGCCGGAGCGGGACTCGGGGCGGAAGCCCGAACGGGACGTGGGACCGCCCCGCGATGCAAATCCCGGGGGGGGGGGGGGTGGAGGGGGAGGGAGGCACGTGGCGCGCTGCAGGAACGGAGCCGAGGACAGCTCCGGGATCTTGATGCGCACTTGTAGCGGCTCCCGGAAAGGCCCCTGGACCGGGATCGTCTGCCACCGAATCGGCCATCTCTCGGCAGTTGTGTGAATTCATCGTCGTCGGCGCCCGCGTTGGATTTAGACGTTGTAGCATGATCGTCGTCGCCTCGCGTCGAACGTGGTCGCTGCCATCGTCGTGGTCGTCGCACTACATAGGGAATGTGGTAGCGTTCTTTACATGCTTTGTCAGCAGTGAGGTGGGCTCCGCCACCCAGCCTACACTTTGGTGTACGCTGATGCTCCCTCTCGGCGTTCAGGGCACTGCAGCCTCGGCAGATAGCGTCCCCAGGGTAGGGGCAAACGTATACGCGAAAGCCGAGCCGACTGGAGGCGTAGCAGATTCTGCCTGCGGTACGGCGTGCATTGCACCAGCACCGAACCATATCGTACGAAATTGGGTACGCGATGTCCGTCGAAGGGGGGGGGGGGGGGGGGAGGCACGATAACTGTGGTGGTACTTCCGATGCGTATGGCGGCCAGAGCTAGTGGATTTCTGACGTTCACAATTTTTGCATCAATGTCCGTCGGTCTTGCACGGGGATTCCACGAACGACGCCTTTACACGTAGATCGTGGGGTCGCTTCGTAGGCACCAACCTTGAAGATCTTCTCACCGATGCAGATTTATTTTACCCGTACGTAGCGGTTAGCCTTTGCTCTTCCGGGCGTGCTCGTCACTAAGATATCCTGTTTGGGGTTACGGCAAAGCGTGTCCGAGTGTTTTTCCGCAGGGCTGATACCGGCCGATGGGGCAAAGGCGTCGGCGATGACCGTTGGGCCAACCCTGGCAATATTAGGTCCCCCTCTGGGTCTGGTAATGACGTAGTTATCGTATTGTGGCAGTTGATGCATTCTTCTTGCTCGGATGATGTTGTTTTTAACACTTTCTCTACCGCGGGACTTTATTCTCTCCGCGTTTCAGCGTGCCATATGTCAGAGTGGGGTTAGCGCGTACATTTTGAGATATTGCTCGACGAGACGTGAGAGTCTGCCAGCTTCGATCTCGTATGTAATGCCACAGTATTCAAACGTCCCGACTGATGTGTGGAACAAATAAATGCCTATGTTGCTCAGGTATATTTGCCACTCCTGCCTTGATGACCCAAAAAAATACATTATTGAGTGACCTCACCAGTCGCACAAACTTCTGTGTTCTTTCCAAATAAATCGGTGAGATGAGAGCATTTACTATGTCGGTTGAATACAGAATCTAGTCAGCTAGTGTAGATATGCAGCTTGTTTGGTAGCGCGAACTCCTGGGAAACCAAAATGTTGTCTCATCCATCGAATTTCTGCCTGATGGTAGAGTAAAGAACCCCCGTTTGTCGAGGCTCGAAGAGTGGATCAGGAAACACATTCTCCGACAGAAAGAAAAAGAATGATGTTGCGCGATGTAGCTGAGGTAAGCTTTCTGTGCCTGCTTTTCTAGAGCGCTCAACGAAAAAGAAAAGAGATCTCAGGACCATCTGTCAGACGCGGTATTCTCGCTTAGTCAATATTGTCACGAGAGAGCAGGAAATATTGTGAATGCGATCAGGATAGACCAGGAATTAGCAATATTAGAGACAGATGAGTAGTTATACAAACTCGTCCATATACTCGGCCGTAAACTCGGCCGTAAACAAGTATCTTTACGGCTGAAACCTATGCACTATTATCGCCTGTGATACCCATCAAAAAATTAAAACTAGAAAAAGCAATTATATTTACCGACTCTCTAAGCGTTGCCAAGACTTTAGTATCGTTACAAAAGTATAAAAATCCTGTATTTACTAATCATTGTACACTTGTGCGATGTTTATGCATGCAGTCAATGTGTCATTACATGCTAGATGCCCATGGACACAGAGGTATCGAGGGTAATGTGCTCGCCGGTGAAAACACCACATCAACAGCAACAAAAGATTTCAGCTCTTCCATTGCTGTCCCCGTCATAGATTTGAAACATTTCATTCGAAAAAAATTGAGAGACTACTGGAAACGCTTGTCGGCGCCCATACTTCGAATAAACTTCATCTAATTAGGCCACAGTTAAGTACTTACCCATCAATAACAACATCACGAGAAACTGATGTCCTGTTCTGTCGACTAAGAATCGGGCATACATACAGTGCACACAACTTCTTTCTTGCTGGTGATGAACCCCGTACATGTAGTAGATGTGGTGAAAGACTGACTGTCATCCACGTCCTTGGGGAGGGTCGGGAAACAGAAATCGAGTGGGAAAGCACTTTTCTTTAGCTTATCGACAGCGTATATCCCATTACACCCAGCACAGTTTCTTGGCACAAACCCATTATTCGACACCAAATATGTTCTAAATTTTTATGCGTTGCATATTGCAATCACTCAGTTCAGCCCTTGGGCGCGGCCGGGCAGCCACCATTGGGGGTATGAGCCACCATAGTGGCTCATACCCCTACACTAGAGTTTTATGCGTTGCATATTGCAATCACTCAGTTCAGCCCTTGGGCGCGGCCGGGCAGCCACCATTGACCTTTAGCGCAACCACGTGACGTGACGTCACGACAGCCGGAGGAAAAGCTGGGCCCCAACACAATATGCAACGCATTCTTGGCTTAACCAAGCTAAGCCTGGCCATTTTTAAATGACACTCTTACACCGCACATTATCAGTCCAAGAGTTATGTAGTACGCACTCTTACGAGAGGCTGCTGCAACGTTAGGTACACCTAATACAGCACGTGTCTACAGGCCCTTACATTCAAGGGCCCCGATGAGACAGCATTGCTACGTTCACCTACACATTTTATTACATTATCCCTGCATAACAAAACATTTATGGTCATAGTTCACATCTATGGTCATGTTCGTTGTTTTAATACTTATATATCTTACACAATTTAAAGCGGCTGATTTTAGGCCTATTTACAGGCCTGCTACATGCCACATTCATAGGAGAATTCTCCACTTCATAACCCCTTCAGTCACGAATTACGATCAACTGTTGATAAATGCGTGAGATTTGCATAATTTTATGCCAAGGTGCTGGAGATTCCACAGAAATCAAGTCAAGGTTGGATGAGAATGACTCTGTGCATTTCATAGAGAGCCATCATAATTACATAGTAATTAAATATTCATATATTGTACAGTCAGGCCTGCTGCGTTTCTTCATTAAAAATATTGAATCACCCACTCGAATTACATGCACAGGCTAATTATTGGGTGCCAGCATTATAAAAAGAGGAAAATATATTTCGCAATAACTACCGAAACGTATCATTCCTAACGTCCCGTCAAAGATCGTTGTGGCTTCACCAAAACGGTTGCCTGAAGTGATAAATTTCACTCAGAAGTGAAATGTGTGCACTTTAGGAAAGCACAATGTTAAATTTACTGAAAGTTTACTGTTCGTTGTCTATTCCTTGCAACCACTGCACAGTAATAGCAACAATAAGTCACGTCCAGAGACGTGTACGCCATGACTGAAGGGGATAAACGATTCATTGAAAAACCATCCCCGCGTGTAAGGCGCTCTTTGGCCATAGCTGACCGTTGCGCCATCAAAATAAATAAATAAATAAATAAATAAATAAATAAATAAATAAATAAATAAATAAATAAATCAGTCAATGAGTCAGTCAGTCAATCGATCGATCGATCGATCGATCGATCGATCGATCAATCAATCAATCAATCAATCAATCAATCAATCAATCAATCAATCAATCAATCAATCAATCAATCAATCAATCAATCAATCAATCAATCAATCAATCCTTTTTTACAGCACTGCTTGAGTACAAAGAGAAATATTTATGTGTACAAGAAATTCTTCTGCTGTGAGCAATAAAGAGCTCATGCGCAGCGCCGAATACGCACAAACCGACTTTATTGTTCTTTATCAAAGACATTTTTTTTTTCAAGCAGACAAAAATAGGCCGAGAGTGTTTGCGAGTTCTTTTTCTTGGTGCCTAAGAAGATCAGTGTGCTGCATTTTGGAATTTCCGCAGACAAAACGAGTTCATATGACGAAGCATATGTTACGAGAGAGTGATATGGAGCTTTTATGACTTGTAACTGGAAGTAATCAGTCTGGTCGGAATTGAAGCATCAGTATTTTTGGAACACTGGTGCCACATAAACTTCTTGAAGGTGCTGATGCTGTGAAATACGGTAAAAAGTAAAAGAAAGAAAGAAAAAAGAGAAAGAAAAATGGCCCTGGAAGGGATGCAATGCGGAGTTGCGTAGTGCTGAATGAAAACGTACAAGCCATTTTGCAGGTGAATGCAGAGTATGAGCTTGTTTCATAGCGGTACAGAATTGAAGCAACACTTTTGCGCAATTTTCTCATCTTTTAATATACATTTTGTCTACAGGCACTCCGTTCTTGTAGCAATACTTACATTTATTATTTTTCTTTTTGACGATTTTCGATCCTCGATACCGTTGCATCTTAAGGCCGCCTTACCCATACAAGCTGCGCCTTGTGTAAAAGCGGAGATGATCTAAGCATGTCCGTAAACTACAGGCCGGTAATTAGGGTTGGCCTACGATGCTCATCCCTTTTAACGTGCGTAGATGCAGAGAAGACCAATCAGGATGGCGAAGTAACCACATCTTGTTTTTTATTTGTAGACTTCATAGAGAGCCCTAGAAGTTCCGGGTAATTCAGCACACAAAAGCACGTCACAAAAGAATTCACAAAGCACTGTGGCTCGTCCGATGTTTGAAAAGGGCTGGCTTTCAAGCCACCCTTTCGACGCCTTTAATCCCCCTCCCAAATTTATGTACAGCAGCATATGCTTGAATTGTGACGCCAGGATCGTGAGTACCCGATTAGGTTGACCAGGCTGATATACAACTCAATAAAATACGTAAAAATATTTGAGAATAGTTTTTTTTCTTTTCCATCGGAAGTCCCGCTCATGAGAACCAGCAACGAAAGCGAGACGAGGTATACAGTGGCGCGCGTCTACTAACAAAGCGCGAGCAGAAAATGGGCCAGAAGTGGGCTTCATCAATAAAAGAAAGCAGCAATCATACCTTCTTGGAAAATGCTGAAGCTATTACAGGCGTTGCAGACGTGGACTGAAGCGTCTCCTACATGTTATGCTTCCACAGTACATGGCGAGAGATTATTTTTGTTTTATCAGCAGATGTCGGGGCTGGTATCGGATTCCGTCTTTTCTCATTCGCTGAGTAGAGAATGTCTTTGTCAAAGCGACGTGACTTGCTGATCAATGTTGAACAAAAAGTTAAACTGGAGGATATGTGATGTCGGATTCAGATGTCGGCGCTTCAAAATTTCGAAAGTATGAAGCCCGCCTTTCTACTTTTGTGGACTGAACACACTGCTTATGAGTACAGACGGGCCTTTATTTCGTGGTCTTGATATCTTTCATTGTGGTCAGAATAGTAAACAGAAAATAGCGAGGCTCAAGAAGGGTGATGTAAATGTGCAGTAAAATTAGAGGAAGATACTACAATGGGAACGTCTACAGAAACACGAGTACTCTCAAAAAAGCAGTTGGTTGCTCGGTGCTTTACAACGCCAGCAGCCCGTGTCGGAAAATGAGGCATTTGTTCGCGGGAGTGTCAGTATTAGACGGGGCCCAAACCATTAAAAACGGTGGGCCCCAGCAGCTGTTCTCACCCGATGGTATACAACCGAGGAGATTAGCATATCACATATCGCCGTATCTTCGACCAGAAATGAACGCCCTTAGTCATCAGCTTAATCCAATTTCTTCCTATTTATTCGGCGCACCTCACTGTCCCTGGAATGTGTAAGCCCATTTACATTCTTCGCTGTCTCTCCTTCCCCTGTGGAGGGTATAAAATGTTGATCTTATGGTAGAGCCTCCCCGCCGTTCGCACCTCATTTATCTCTGCCTTTCATCTCCTTTCTCTTTCTGCAACAGCCTTTGTGCATTGCATCGCTACCGGAGTACGAACGCTTGAGACTGTAAATCATAACTGCTACCTCGTGCTCAGTAGGGGCACGCTGTAGCCACTGAGTAACAGCGGCAAGTATTTCTGCTTGAAATGGGCGGTGAGATAAACTAACATAATCGTTTCCTAGACGTGTTACGTAGTATCTCTTCATCAAAAACGACTACTGCGGGAATCGGATATGCCAAACTAGAACAAGAAGCTACATAAATTCTGATGATTGTCTACTAAAGCGTCAGCATTCTAATGTTGAATTCCAATGGCGGAGTCGGAGCAGCCGACGGACTCCGCGAGCGAGCACTCGACTCTGGCGCAGAGCAACGCCTCCAGATCCGCGAGTGGAACACAACCTGCGCCGCCGGAGCAAGGCGGAAGCGGAAGTTCTATCACCGAGTTACCCAGGATACCTTGCGTGTTGTCATTTCCTTCCGCTGTTTGCTCCCAGCACCGCCGCACCGGTCACTTGTCTCTTCAGCGCCGTTCACCTGTTGTTTTTTTTTAAAGTGCGGAATGGATATCTCGCCAAGCATGCAGCAGCTTTTGCTTCCTCGCGAGTCGTGACCGGTGGCGCCTCCCAGCAGACAAATGTGGTAAAGGAAATACGTCACGCAGAGTTCCGGTCCACTCCACCGATTTCGGCGGAGCATCTTTTTCTGCTCCACGGACTGACTCCCGCTCTGAATCCCCTCCGACTCTCTCATTGGAACACCTTACTCCCGCCCTCACTCTGCTATTGGAACAAACGTGCTCCGAAACGAGCAGAAAAACTTGCTCCAACTCCGCCATTGGATTTCAACATTAGACTCGGCTGTGACTTCGTTTTTGCTTAGTTTTGCTTACTTGCCTTTCCTAGCTTATGGACGTCTATCCATGGCCTTTCCGGTGGCAAATTATGCTTAGGCTTTAGTAAACCATTGTCAGACTTTTATCGCCGCATCCGACCCCTTCAATGCAATTGAACCAATTGAGCCTGAACGTCGGGTACGAGAGCGCATCGGCGGAACAGAGCGGTCGAAAGGGAACCCCAGCTGGCGCAGTAGCGCGGGAGGCGTCGCGTGAGGAGAGAGTGCATCGCCGCGATGCCATGTCTTCCTCGCACCTCTCTTTCCTTTCCTTAGATCACTATCATCATCACAATCACGCACACACATTCTCGCAAGCCTGTGTTATGCGCGCGTTTCTGGTCCCACTTGTCCACACATGGGCCCTATAACGTAAAACAATTCCAATATGTTTTCTTTCCAGTCTCCTGATGTAAAATTTGCGTAACCACCGACACAAGCATCGGGCGGTGACCCGCAGCGTTGTCTCAACAGCCCAATCAAACGCTTCATTAGTTTATAGGAGGTCACTTTCCTTTGCTTTCTAAACCAATAGCATTGCCTACATTGAACGGTTTTTCGTTTGTAATTGGGAGCCAGGAGGCGAGGAGCACGCTCAAGTGGAAAAAGTTGCAATGGGACCGAGCCAGCGCACTGAAAATAGATAAACGGCTGAAGAGGGTGGTGCCAGCGCCTGTGATTGGTTAGCTTTCACTTAGCTTGCGGTGGGTGGCTGAAAATAGCGGCGGCGTGCAACGGAAGGTTAAGAATGCCGCTAAAGCAGATCCTCAGCAAGGAAGAGTTGCCAGAGCGAGATCGTAAACGCGCCGAAAGTGCTCGCAAACGTTACATCGCCACGCAGAAAGTTTTATTATGCACAAAGAAACCCATGCTATGCGGCAGGTGCGAGTAGCCAGTGCCTGAGCGATCGGCGGCAGCCATCTTTTATTCCTTTCAGAACGGGACAGTCCGCGGCTATTCAGAAAAAAATTCACTGTTGTTCGGCATATGAATGCATCTTTAACGTGTACATATGACGCCGCGTGACAGGCAGGTGAAGTGGGTGCAGCCGGAAAAGGTTTGACCAATAGCCGAGGGATAATGGCGAAAAGGTGTCGAATGAGAAATAAAACTTTTTCTGTTGTTCGGTCCAACGATGCACATTCAGTGTGTACACGTCATATCAGATGGGTAGCTATCGCGGTTTTAGCGACGTCGCGTCATCCCATCTAAAAAATATCAAGTAGGCTGTAAGAGTTGGGGTCGGGCATGAATTCCGTGGTAGCTGGCCCATGCCGTCGTCCGACTCATCCACGCTAAGCAAGTTGTTGAAGGGAGGGACTTGTTCTCATCGAGAACGAGGAATACGGGAGTTATTTACAATGTCTACATGAAGGGTGGAGAACGTTACATTTCATCAGTCTAGCATGACTGAAAAAGAAAGCACTCTGAAGAGCCGGAAACGGCTGCTTAAAAACCCTCTGTCCTCCCTAGATCCCTAGGTGAGGGAAAACTCCCGTTCAACCTTCGTCCAATGGGAGCGTCCCAAATTCATCGTAGTCGGCCCGCGTTTGAGGGGGAGGATTCACCCACTCACTTCCGCACTTTGGTTTCCCGGAACATACCGAGGGGAGTGGGTCGTCGTAGACAGGGGTTGATACGCTTGACCCAAGCAGGCGCCTCTTGATTTCAGAGCTGACCCCGCAGCTAGCCACCGCGTCTGTCCATTGACTGTGACGATTGCAGGGGCCCGCGTGAAAGCACCGCAAAACACCCTTTTCCAGGAGCTCTCTTGCTCCAAGTAGACGTGAACGCGACAGCGAATCAACTAACAATACTTGGTCCGCCGAGCGGCTAGCCTTGCCGGCACCGCTGGGTTGTACGAAGAGCCGCATTGTTGCCTTTACAAAGGGATTCGTCGCAGCGGACCGAAGAGGGTTCCAAGGTCGCTTCTCCGAAGATCGACACCCCCGCAGCAGCAGCGGGCTGGGAAAATTTTGCAGGTCAGCACCCCTGCAGGCCGATAGTAACAAGGCCCACACCTAAATTTCAAGTTGCCCACCCGTAAATTTGGGTTGGCCAATCACCAAATTCAAGTTGGCCCACCCACAAGCTTAATTTGACCCCTAGATTTCGAGCTGGTCCACCCCCCAAATTTAAGGTGACCCCACCCCCAAATTTAAGTTGACCTCCCCCCCCTAAAATTCGGAGTTGGCTCACTCCCAAATTTCAGTTGGCCCACATTCAAATTTCTCTTTAGCCCCACCCCAGATTTCAAGTTGGCGCATCCCCAAATTTTATGTTTCCCACCAGCCAAGTACTCCCACCCCACATTTCAGGTTGACCCCACCACAAGTTTCTAGTTGGCCCATCCACAAACTTTAAGTTGGTCCACTCCCAAATTTCAGGTTGGCCCAACTCCAAATTTAAAGTTCACCCAACACCAACTTTCAAGTTGGCCCACCCCCAAATTTCAGCTGGCCCATCTCTACTGTAAGCTTCCCCATGCATTTTCTAAGGAGCCCTATGTATCTCTATAGGTATTCTTTTCTTTTTTTGCTTTAAATTGTTTCTTATCTCTTAAAAGCTACCAATCATCTAAATTTACACTATCATAATGATTAAATGCCTTAACTTTGTAAATTACATTTTTCTGCAGATACAAGGCATTACACTTCGCGTGACAGGGCTGGGGAGCTCGCCAAGGAAGAGCTTATGCTTGAATAATACACAGTACTACGAAAGCAAGCGCCTTTTTTTGTAGCACACTAGCGCATTTCTCATCAATCGCAATAAAAAACTAGCTACATCTCACTCTTAAGCTTGTGCCAATAGCTGCCGCTGACAAAAAGCGGCCACAAGAGGTCTGCTTTTCTACAAGACGCAAAAATAGTTGCTCTCGACGCCGAACTTTCCTGGGTCCGATCAGCGGAGAAAAGACTTTCCGCGCATCTCCTGTAAAACTCCGAGCAAGTTAAATGTCGCCACCTAGACCGGTTCTTCACGTCAGCCAACGCCTCCCTGAGTATCCAAGAGACTGCATAATAAGGTGCGTGCGAGCAGGTTGCCATAGCAACGAACCTTCCTAACTCCCGAAACAAAGGCGCCCTATAAAGCAGGGAGGCAGCTAGCACGGCGAAAGTATTTATTACTGCTTTCTTTGTTGCTCGGCGAGTGCTTCGAGAGCCATTAGCATCGCTGTTTTGTGGGACCGACGTATGGCGCGCGGGCAAGACAATGAGATGCGCCAAACTATCAGCCGAAGTTATGCCTATACATGCGCGTTGCTGTAATGTTTACCCGCGTAAAAGCGTTCAGTAATGATGTGCAAAAGCCGTTACAGTTCTGCCTTTACCCGTGTCAGCCATGTTGAGTATCTCGGGGTCTGACTGCAGAGGATACTTGAAACGACGTTCGCAGAAATGTTCCTTTAAGCGACAACTAAAGCTTTGTACAAAAGCGGTTACTGTTATACTACACGCGTGAAAATATAAAGAAGAAAACAGAAAGAACAGTTGGTTTAGTGGTAGAGGGAGAGAATGTGAAACGAGGAATGTACTGAGGTAACGAAAAACGTTTCTGTTCGGCTACACTACACGAAGAAAGATAAAGAGATAGAGGAGGAAATAGATTGATCTCGAAGAGCGAGAAAGAGATGGTGTAGTGGTATGGAAACGCTAAGAAGTATCATGTGCAGGTAATAGTACTATAGAAATTCACAAAGAAGAATAAAGTGACACATCCAGATTAAAGTAGTGCAACAGGAGGAAAAAGAACTTCCATTTTTTTTTCTTCAGCTTGTCACCGTGATTTAGGTCTTATTTTTTAACCGCAACAAAGCAACAAGAAACCTTACTTTTCGGAAGAAATTAGTTATGCTGCTGAAAACGACCTGGCAAGGTAATAGCTCTAGTTAAACTATGGTATTTCTTCATAGCAATTCATTATGCAAAAAAGAAGTGAGACGTGCAGACAGGACACAAGAGTAGAGAAGTGGACAACACGAACGCCGACTATCAACTGAAGGGAGCACTGAGGCGAAAAAAGAAAGAAGACACAAAACTCATCTGCGCAAGCTCAGGAATGGTAACACTACGTGTCAGTCGGGTGCACCTCAGTGCTCCCTTCAGTTGATAGTCGGCGTTCGTGTGTTCACTTCTCTACTCTTGTGTCCTGTCTACACACCTCACTTCTTTTTTGCATAATGAATCCTTGCCAACTAGCTCAGCTTTCTGTCGTTCTAAGCTTCATAGCAATACTGTCGAACCTCTCCTGCGTACGACGCAAAAAGCAAGTAACTGTCACCCGAAGCTGCTGCAAAAGATTACAACTGCAAGTCCGCTTTCCGAGCATCCCAGTGTATACCGTGTGTCCCAGCTAACGTTAGTCAAGCTGTTTAACGAATAAAAATATTGGAGAACACCGTACAATATAGAATTGTAAGATTGATTGTATTCGATCTTCAGAGGTCTGGTGACAACACGGTAAGTCTTGAAATCATATGTTGCACAGTGTTCTCTTCATATTTTTTTTTATTCTGAAGTGTGGCTAAAGTTAGCGGGGACACTATATAACACGGCGCAAGCGACCTTTTGTGCCGAGAAAGTGGACACAAGGCACACCACGAGAACTGAATACATATGGTGACGGGTTTGTCATTCAATTCAAACAGACCTCGTTTGAATTGGGCTGCGGTGAAGTGTATGAGGTTATTATACGAAAAGGTGCAGAGCCGCCTTCGCCACACGTCGTTAACGCGTGCATTTATACCTGTAAGTAGCCGGTAGTCCCAAGCCGTCTACCTTTCATTGTAAGCAATGGCGATGTCTTATGGCGGCTGGCCCATGGAGCAGCATGTCGTTTTCTAGTCGGCTAATTCCTGGAGCACCCTCCTATAGCTCGCATCTAGCCGATCGAGGACTTCCATTGCGCACTATGCAAGCTTCGTGAGCGGCCTCTAGTGGCACCGCCACAGACCAGTGAGTTGATTAATCCGTCACGGCACTAAAAAGGTTTGGTTCCTCAAGTACTGGTGCATAAAATGTTTATTCAACGAGGTTTGTGCTTTAGAGATCACCGACCTGTACGCATAGTTAAACCAGAGCACGAAACTGTTTTTCTTTTTGCAGGCACACTTAAACCTTCATTTTATGAGGGTATTACAAACAACTGCAATTTCCAGTTACATATTTAGCCTAAGCTTTGTTTCTGGCTGGTGGCAATCTAACTTTCGATCAACGTAATGAGTGCACGTTTTTCGTGTAGAAAGCAACTACTCGGCGGTCTTACATCATACAGAGTGCCTAAAGAATAAACTCAGAGCCTCTTTAGACATTTATATTTTGGACCCCTTTATCACCAGAAGTCGGCAACTATAGTACATAGAATGAATGAGATGACGATGTTTATTGATTTCACCCCAGAACCCGCTTTGTACGCGCATGTTGGTATATTATATTGTCGGGTGTGGCAAGGATGAGCATTTATGTCCAGTGACTGGGCCATTGATTTCAGATGCGAGGTCACGTTTTGAGGCAGCACAACAACAAAAAAAAAAGAAACGAACAAAACATTGTGGAAAAAAAAAAAACCAACCCGCATTGTTGCGTCGTTCTCCCAATAGGAGAAATGACAACCTTGCGGCTGTTGATGAACGACCGCTGCAAGAGAGGTCGATGGCTCCACAACTCTCCCGCCTAACGTCTCACCCCGTTCCAGCCTTCTCCAAACGACTTTCGCACAGCGCACTCAGTTCAGTTATTGCTTAATCCCAAATTTGTTGCACAACACGTGGCAGCGTGGGTGCTAAAACATGCCAGTGGCTATCGAACAGTGAAGCCCTCTTGCGGGTTACAACACCACCTTATTTTCTTTCCTTTTCTTTTTTTTTATCTCCCCTTCTTTGATCGTCTGGCTTCTTTGTTCAGATTTTCAGAAGGAACGACGCTAAAAGAAAACGATGACAGAAGGAAGCGGAGCGCAAAAATGCCTCACGTACATGGGCTGAGCTGCAAGACGAATTTCCTGCCATCGTCCGGATCGCCTATCAAGCTCCGTTGACACCACGGTGTGGCGGATGCGCAGTTTAATCAACACCGGACCAATCAACACGTCTGCACCGGGACGCGCGCACACACACACTGCCGCGAAGTGGGCAAAGAAACCGGCGTTGCAGGGCGCCCCTCATCAAAATTTCCATTAGTACGGGGCTCAGACATCTTGCTTCTAATAATATCCCTGAATGATTTAACTCCCGAGACTCTCGGCTTGCGTGAATAATGGATGGCACTTTCGAGCTGTAGCTGGCCGTTCATATGTTATTGATGCGATCCTCGTGCGCCAACTTGCGTTGCGTGCGTAACGCCGATGCCTGCTATACTGCACGCACTGGGAGTTCCCAATCTCCCGCGAGGAATGCCTGCCGGAAATAGTGGCTCCACCGTAGACAGGCCGCCTCTTGGCCGCTGCCATCCGTGTACTTCGCCCCTCGGCGGTGTCCCGATAAAAGTGAACTACCGTATAGTGCAGCCAGTGGTCGTGATGATTGCACCATCACCAGCAGCAACAGAGCTCCCTTCGTTGTTTTGGTGACACCGCAAATGTCGCCAAGAACTTTGACGCTTCTTACTCTGAATTGATAGCAATATTGCCCGCCGCGACGTTCCCGGTGAAGCTATATATACATATATCAAGAGGTTCCGAGTGCTTGCTTGTGTATCAAATATTACTCATTATAACCTGACCAGCAAAAAAAGTGGTTCGTCTTAGCAACCAACGCGAGAACTGGAAAAGAAGGACACCCAGAAGCTATAAAGATTTCATTGCCTCAGAGCACAAACGGAACCCTGCGCCACACGGCGCTAGCCTCGTTCTCGTGGCAACCATTCTTTATAATACGGCGTGCTCTCTTTCTTTTTCGCTGACGCGGCATGCTTAACACGTCATGACATTTTTTTATTTTGATTCTGGGATTTTAAGATTCAAAACCACAATCTCATTAAGAGGCACGATTAGTGAGGGACTGCGGATTAATTGCACCCAATGCATGGTACACTAGGGCTTTCGCAAACCGCCTTCATGAAAAACCGGCCACTGCGGCTGAGATCGAACGTGCCACCTCGAACACAGTAGCGCGACACCATAGCTACCAGAGAGGGTCGGCCATGATCTTTGTAGAAAGAGAAACTGACTTACCATGCCGCTTAATGTTGTCGTATTGCGCCCTGTTTAAAAAGAAAAGTAAAACGGTGGTTTGCTGCAATGTACATACACCGTGTGATGCACGTGTCACCGTCAGCCTATTTTTATATCCACTGCAGGACGAAGGCCTCTCCTTGCGATCTCCAATTACCCCTGCCTTGCACCAACCGATTACAACTTGCGGTTGGCGCAGGATGGAAGTAATCTGTTGCGCTTCACTTTGTGTGAAACCTTAATATGACTTCCAGGAATTGCGGCTGTGATTCATTGATTTCGAACTCATTGCCTACGTAGGAGTGGTTCATGCGTGATCAATGTCCTAAGCTTGAACAGCAAAGATGTGCTTTGATGACAACAATAATAATCCTTGATGATCGTCCTTTCAGTATAGAAAAGTTGCTTGTGCCACGGGATGTGTCGCTGCGTTACCACTTAGTATTTTCTTGTGTGTTTATTTTGTTTGTTTAATCGTTTATTCGTTTATTTTGCAATATTCGATTTACTTGATAGATTGAGTTGTGTTTAATTGCAGGAAACACGTAATATGCCGTTTGTTGCTTTTTTTTTACTGTATTGACTGTGTAAACCCTCGTTTGCGGAGAAGCTGGTGGCACAATAGCTGCCGACGCTTCGACTTTCATTGGAATAAATCACTCACTCGCACTGCGCCAATCACCAAATTATGCATGCGTCCGTGCTAAACGTTAGTGCTCGCCAATGAATCAACTCGATATGCAATATCGACGGTCACTTTGTAAACTCCCGCGTATGAAATGCCGAAACCTAGCACACCTGCGGCCGCAGAGTTACTTTGCAGTCAGCAAGTTGTGTCATTTCAGGGCCGAACGCACATGAAGTACCAACTAAGGGACTTATTTGGAGTCGTACGTGGGTTTCAACACAATAATGGAAGGTTTTCCTAATTCTACACAGTGATGATTCTTTTCTTCGTTGCGAAATGTTGAAAAAAATATTTACTCTCGTCACATACTGTGGCCATTGTATCCGTTTCAGCTGGAATCCAAGCCATATATATTTTAATAACGGCCAGTGAGCCGCGGACCGAGGGGCAGCTTCAGTGCTCGAGTTAAATGTAGTGACGCCCATAGCGTTTCCTCCATCATCAGCACTTCATTGACTGAAGCGCAAATTAACATGGACCATATAAGTCGTTGAACAGACGAAACAATCTCCCTTGTACGATAAATCGCACTTTGTTGCGATTTTTTATTGAACATCAAGATTAAACATTCAATAAACCCCTACTTGCATCGTAAACGTATGGGGGTTGATAACTGACAATTCACCAGAAGTATTTATTTATTTATTTAGTTAGTTAGTTGGTTAGTTAGTTAGTCAGTTAGTCAGTTAGTTAGTTAGTTAGTTAGTTAGTTAGTTAGTTAGTTAGTTAGTTAGTTAGTTAGTTAGTTAGTTAGTTAGTTAGTTAGTTAGTTAGTTAGTTAGTTAGTTAGTTAGTTAGTTAGTTAGTTAGTTAGTTAGTTAGTTAGCCCACGTTCCTTCAGTGGAACCTTAGTGGACTTGTATGAAAGGAAACCAGGAATTGAAACATGAAAGCTACAACCCTTTAGTCGAGACACTGCAGTTAACAAAAGGGTTTCAACGCTTTGTGTAGAGCGATGTTTATTGATGCTTCTCGATGCTTGCCGCATGGATTTGGCACAGGACGCATACTGTAAGAATAACAATGAAAAAATGAATAAATAAATTCTTCTTCAGAAAAAAATTACATTCATTTGGCAATGTTTTACTATTGTGTAAATTACGCTCGACATTCTTCCATCGAAGCACTGTTCCGTCAAACTCGTAAGCTCGGTGTGTTTTCTACATAAGATATGCCAAACAGGGAAATCAGAACTTGAGCGTTCTACAAATGAAGCCCCTCAGAGGTGGTTTAAGCAGGACGATTCTTGACGCTTTTCCCAAAGCAATAAACGGAAATAAAGAAACACCAATTGCCTCACCGAAACAAGAAAATAAAGAAATAACCAAATATTGGCTCCCTAAGTACTTGTTCGTCCTCTGTCTTTACTTTAGTCGCTCGCAGGCTTTCTACTCTGGTCTCAAACGACACATAATCTGCGGCGACACATCCAGCCGGGTGCTAACCAAGTGAGTGTGGAATCAAACAACGACAGCGCCGTCTAACTACCGGAGAAATTGTCAACAACTCGCGGAACACGATTCGCATCCGTCCGCGGATTGCCGCCGCCACCTCGGTGCGGTGCGATGCGCTCGGGATGTTAGACGCCGTTCGTCGGTCTCGTCGACGAAAAATTCAATCGTGTGTGACGACAGCGAAAGTCTCTTATCGTCGCCACGCAGGCGTTTTCTCGTTTGCTGGATTGCTTCGGCCACGAAGTTTATTGCTTCTTGCGTTGCGCCTCAACCCTCCCCCTCCCCCCTCCTACCTCCCCCAGCCTTTTCCACCCTGGCGCTCTCCTCGAGCTTTATGTTACAACCTTGATATTGGAAACCAGCTGGTTTGCTGCGCCGCCCCACCCCCTTTCTTTCTTATGTCTGCTTCAAGACCTCTGGTATGAACAAAAATACGAGAGAAAAAAAAATTAAAGCCCCATAAAAGCTCGTTTTTGACATCGCGACGCTCTTCTTACAGCTGGAGAGGAGAAGCGACAGTTTACCACAGCAACTGACGAAAGACGACGAGTCAGCATGAAGAACCGTGGGCGACCTGTAAGAAAGAAACGAAACGGAGAGTTCGAAGTGGGCACCTATCTGTCGCACCTAGCAAGAAACCTCTATTGCCGACAACGAACCAGCGGAAAGGGCGCGAAAAGGAATAGTTTTACCGCTCGTTCTTCACGGCACCGCGGTACATTTCTCGAGAAAGCTGTTTTCTTCGCGATGCTACGGGGCAAGCAGTTATCACAGACAACTGGCAATTATGTTACAGATGACCGAGAATTGCAATGACAATTCTGGAGAAATGAGTTTCGCTTTCTGTCATATTTGTATGGAACGTTTGAAGCAAAGCGGCGTCAAGAAGGTGAGCACTCTTTACCGGCAGTAACAGAGCTAGTTTACAAACTCAATAAGAAATGAACAAAATAGTGAACGTCCAAGAAAATAAGACTGGTCTGTGATGGAGCACATCAGCTTTAGGTGAAGGCATGTATAGAAGTCGGGTCGTCACACTTTTGATGAAAATAATAAAAGTTTGCCACATTCGAATGTTTTGCATTTAATACTATGGAGAAAAAGTCTGTGCATTGCTTCCCTTGGAACCAACCGCTTATAGATGTTTTGCCACACCTCACAAAGCCACCAAGATGTGAAGCGAGTACCACGCTATAGGTTTGTGCTAATGAACAGCAACCAAAGCCGTCTTCTACAGGTCTTCATAGCACCAATACCTCGGTGTTTTCTTTCTTTAGTTCAAGCACCGAGACGGCTCTTAAGTGATCTGCGCGTCGCTTCAAGTGTTCTTGATGACAGTAGACATGTTCAGGATGCCTCAAACTATGCGAACAAGGAAAAGTACCTTTTGTCAAAGGGAAAGGTTCGACTTAACGTGTTCAGCTCCTTGCGTGCGCTCCATTTTGAGTGCAGGGCTGGAACGAAATACTGTGCTACAGCAATACCCCAGTCACCAATCATGTCGCTCATTTCTTGACAGCATCGAGAAAAGAACTGTGAGCTGCGTCTTCCCTTTTCTTTCTTTTTTCTTCGCATCATTGGAAGTCGGTACTCCCGCGCGGCCGCCTAGCTGCACCCGCAAACTTTGTTTCGCTCAAACCTCTCGCGCGCGACGACGCGTCGGGCCCACCACCGAGGGCTTCCCAGTGCTGGCCCATTTCCTGCATGCGGATTGCCCTTCGTTCCGCCTGACAAGCGTCTGTTCCACTGCGACCGACAGCCTCGGGGCATCGTTGGGGCATCTGTCAGAGCTGTCGCGTGCGCCATGGTTTGGAGCCGCGATGGGTTGCCTCTCCTTTCGTGAGGTGGGTGGCGGGGTCTGGGATATAGGAGGCCCAGGCTTCCGAGCCTTTTCCACCAAAGAGCTTCACCCGTCTCTGAGGCGGGCCACGTTTCGCTTTCCCTGTGTTTCGTTGGCCTCACCGCCTTTTTATGCTTATGCGAGCATTCTTTTACTAGCGGTTATCTTCATTCTCCCAAGCGGTTCTCCTCTCGTACACCTCTCTACTGTGTTCTTTGTGTTTTGCATCCATACGTTCAGCCCTATAACCATATTTTGCATGTGGTTCTTGTTCCCTGTGCGAAGATATCGGAAGCCTTCCAAGTTTCCTTGCGATCAAGTGCGCCGATATAAAACCACAGGAGAGCCGCCGCAGCGACTATTGGTGTATGGCGGTCGCCTTCCCTCCCGTCTCATCCCGTCTCCTTTGAAGCACCTGGTGCACGTCTGATGTCGTTGACGCCTGCGGCTATGCGGAACGTTATCAAAAATCTGGGGCGAGGCTTTAGCTGTTGAATATTTTATTGGCACTGGGGAATTGGCGCCTGCTTCTTTTTTATAGTATTACCAGTCGTGTCTCCTGTTACCGCGATTGTTTTATTTGACCCGGGTGCAGTGGAAACGTTGGGCGCACGACGGACGGCCGCACCACGTCGCGCACGTAAAATTTGAGGCGCTTGGCGAAGACAGCTGTCCAATACGATATCCTCAGGAAGCAAAAAGAAGTAAGAAGTAGAAGGAACTGGTATCTTGGAATGCCGTGTTCGCGACAGTTCCGGTTCTCAAAAAAAGAATAGTCAACCTGACGCAATAAAGCGAAGGTCGGGGTGCGCGTTCTTGCAAATTTCCTAAACCAATGGTAAACGTTGAAACATGAAATTCATGTCATTCGCAGATTCGGGGAACGCTTTAGTGCCCTCCTCGAAATTTTCGCTTCATTACAACACCCCCAAAAATATCACCTACCGCACTAATATATATATATATATATATATACATATATATATATATATATATATATATATATATATATATATATATATGTGTGTGTGTGTGTGTGTGTGTGTGTGTGTGTGTGTGTGTGTGTTTGTGTGTGTGTGTGTGTGTGTGTGTCAAGACCGGTTTTAACTTTTCACATTGCGCATTCAATTTTTTGCAATACGCGTGAGGAATGCCGCCACTATTCTCGATATTTCTTTCAGAGAAAGACGCTATTTCTTTCTTGCTCGGCGCACTGTTCGCACATCTTCCCACTTGAGCTTCGCGTATGCTTCTCCACAGCTGCTCTATTTCTGGCGGCCCAAGTGCAAGGGTACTGCCCTTTCAGCAGCCTACGCGAATATCTCACGCGTGTTTCGGAAACGCAGGCGAATCCAAGCGCTTGCAATAACAGCTAGACAGCCTGTTCTTATCGTTCGATATCGACAAGGGGCGTGGAAGGCTCCAACGGCACCAACAGGGCGCCGAGCTTTCACGCGTTAAATGCCGAGGAGCATGTTGCATCCGACACGTCAACCGCATTCGTCATTTGACTATCAGAAAGGCAGAGATCACCTAACTTGCCGCATTATTTCGCTTTCTCCTAAAGCAACCTCTAGTTTCTTCATGATTGTATTGCGCCTAGTACTATATTGACGGAAGAACTTGAAGAACTCACAAGAACTGGACATACTTGCGCCACCCACGTCCATTTCTTGTTCTTTTATGTCCATTCTTCAAGTACTTCCGTAAGCACAGTACTAAGCGCAATACAACCATGAATGTCCACAAACTAGCCCGTTCACTGCTTTAATAATCTCTTTCCTTATTTACGATTGACAAGTACGCCTTTGTTCACGTCTCCTGAGTTCGCCAGATGATCGGACGCTACTCCAGAAATCAACGAGAAGAAAGGGGGTTAACCGAGGGGCCCGATTTTTATTAGTCATATCATAAGAAGCCAACAAACACTGACCTCAAGGACAACATAGGGGAAATTACTTGTGCTTAATAAATGAAATAAAGAAACGATAAATTAATGGAAATTAAAGTGGATGAAAAAGCAACTTGCCGCAGGTGGGAACCGAACCCACAAACTTCCCATTTCGCGTGCGATGCTCTACCAATTGAGCTACCGCGACGCTGTTTTCCCATCCACTTTGTTGGGTATTTATGTGTCCTAGTAGAAACCTGGGTGTGTTAGCCAGCGCCACCACACACACACCTTGGCGGCGGACGTGGAACGTCCTTTTTGCTGCAGGCGTCACGAGAACGTGATCTTTTTGGGTGAAGGCAACTGTTCACTAAACCCACATATGCTACCTGAAGGCATCAATGTTGCCGGATTCAGACCCTCTTTGTGTTATCAACGAAAGGAAAGGGGGTTAACCGAGGGGCCCGATTTTTATGAGTCATATCATAAGATGCCAACAAACACTGACACCAAGGGCAACATAGGGGAAATTACTTGTGCTTAATAAATGAAATAAGGAAACGATAAATTAATGGAAATTAAAGTGGATGAAAAAACAACTTGCCACAGGTGTGAACCGAACCCCCAACCTTCGCATTTCGCGAAGGTTGTGGGTTCTCCAGAAACTCCAGAAAGTCACTTTCAAAAGGCACAAGATAGGGGGGATGGCGGGTTATACTTGTAACGTGAGGTCGTGACCATTCAATGGAACGAATAAGTGCGGTCACAAGATAAGCTGCAAAAGGCGCAGGTGTTTCACCTTTGTTGTTTCTTCGTTAGTTTTTCTTTGTTTTTTTTCCTTTGTCTGAAGGTTCCATTGATGTGCAGGGCTTCAGCCATAATTTAGACTACATTAGTGTTCTGAGAAGAGTAGAAATTTCAGCGCGTTAGTGCAACCACGGACAGCTTTATTCTTTACTGTTCCCACGTCATCAGTCCTATGTGTCAAAGAGGCCGAGCAAGCCAGAAGCCTCCATGCTGTACTGCGTCCGCACGAGATCAGCGCGTACTCCAGCGTGGGGAAACAAGACCGCTCTCGCCGCGTCGCCGTTGTGTGTAACCTGTAAAATTCAAAGGGATATTGGAGAATATTTGCTGCGCTGTCTTCGACTCGCTGCAAAGTGCAATTAGTATTTGTTCGGAGCACTCCAGCGTCGAAGCACCCCAAACACTATTGTAGTCATGTTCTTTGCTCGAGGACACTAGGCATTCAGGAGGGAGGACTCCCGGCTGCTCCCGAAGCACTTAAAGGATGTAGACTTTGATAACTACTTGTGACATCAGTAGCGGACTCATTTCTCGGCGTTGTGTCAGGGAGGTGGGTGCACCAGCGCGACATCATGCGATGGATGGCTTGTATACTCCGGGCTTGAGTTCCATTCCACATCACTTTGATTTTGTAGTTCTCTCACGTCGCGCTGCGCTTCGAATAATGGCACAGTGAACGACATAGATAACAATTTTTGGTTTCTTAATCTATGCTGGTGGAGCAATAGCCGGCAATTCTCACGAGGGCAGACCCGTATGTGGCCAACAACGTTCTCCTCATCCTTCACTTTCAAGGGCGCAACTACCATCACAGTTAGGGTGGAGTATAAGTTCGTCACACCATGCCTAGCAGTGTGTCGTGTGAAACACTCTCTACTTCAGTGCTGCCTTACGAAGAGCCGCCCATCACACATACACACGAGAACACATTTACTTTTTAAAGCATCCGACACTGTTTGCTGTTCATTGCTGTTGTGTCTTGCCTACCAATATTTCTTGCGTCTTTTTTGTCCTATACTTTCGAACTTTAGCTAGACATAGTTCTTGTGACCACATTCGTCACAAGGGGTAATTGTTGCCATTTTCTGGTGCTGACCTTTCATTTTATGTCCATGCGAATCAAACGCGCAGAACATCTCCAATTACATTAAAGAAGGCGACCTGGCTGTCAAAACAAAGTGCTCATCAGTGAAGAGAAATTGCAGGTGATGTTTTTCATTGACGATGCTGTCATCAGCCCTACTGGATGACGAAGTGATACGCGGTTGATTTTCACTCTAGCGAGCAGGTATAACGTCTCTTACGCCGGCCCACCTCCGAGCAAAAACACTTTGAAAACAATTTTGAAGGTAACGTTATACCTGAAGAACCTGAGTTGTTCTGGCTTTTGTTGCCTTCTTTTGTAGACATGAATGAAATGCAAATTATTATTACCGACAGATCCTCTATAGGCTGCCATCGAAATTAGAGTATTTGAGTCTTTTTATCGGCTTCACATTACGCGTGGAGGCTGCGCAATTCTTCAACGCTGTCTATATGCTGCTTTATTTGTGTGTCGTGCCTAAGGGTGTCATCCAGAAACTTCATAGTGGTGGTTTCTGGTGCCCCATGGGAGCACTAAGGACTGATTAAAAGGTGCTCTAATGAGGATTCGCACGGCTCTCTACGTCATCGTCGAGGCTAACTCGAATGGGAAATTGTCAGTACACCTCTGTCACTCGCGAAAACCAGTGTTACTCGCGAAAAAAAAAGAGGCTCATTGAAGCACGCTACATCACGCTACTGTACGCAATTGAACATATAAAACGATTGCGTCGTTTACGGAACGACGTTGAAATCGCAGCAGAGTCAGCGGCCTTGGCTAACGCTATCATCTTTTCCCACCCCATTTCATTGCCATAGCAATTATGTGGACCCTCCAGGCGCATTACCACCGCCGCCGCCTAGGACGGCGGCTGCGCGTAGCGTGGCCGCACGCGGACTTTATCTTGACAGCGATCTGCGACGGGGACAGAGTGCGCCGAGTGCTGATAGCTTCGTGTGCGCTGTGTTCTCGCCGCTTAGTTGGCGTTGAAGAGAGGGAAAGCGCGAAGGTCAATTCGCTCGTTGCTGCTACTGCGCCTTCTCACTTCAGCGTTTCGACACCGAGTGTGCGCGGTCATGGATTGAGATGCGTTCACACTTGCCTGTGCGCGCGTGACGCCAAGCTCGTTAATTTAGTTACAAGCGAATGTTTGAAACCTTATACGGTCTACAAAGCTACTACCCTCACTTCGTATAGCTGTACACTAATTTGCTATCGCAACCGATACTACACCTTCCCTGCGAAACTGAGACTCTTTTCTCTCTCTCTTTTTGCGTACATAACTATACATCTCAGCTTCGCATTCATTTATTTTATCCCACCGCTCGTATCCCGATAGTTTATACGGCAGAGCAAACAGAGTGCCGAGAAGTCTAATCAATTAATTAATTACGCGTTATTTATTTATTCATTCATTTATTCTGGAGAAATACTTTCAGGACCCTGAGAGCATTACAGAAAGGAGTGGTAAAAATACAACAATCTCCAGAAAGCATTTGACTAACAGAATAAATGTGGTATGGCAATTTCGAACCTGGTAGTGTTAGCAGCGATTGTGCACTCGAACGGCAGTGCCAGATCTAAATCTATATGTTCGTGGACGTATAGGTGTATGTACTGTGGATGTCTGACCCTGTGACGTCATTTCTTTTCATTTTACTACCACATATTTTTATATACTGTTATTTCTGATATGAAGAAAAGAGTAGGAATCACCATTTATAGGGCGACTACATCTCTTTCTTTTATTTACATTTCAGTAATAAAAAAAAATTGGGGGCATGGGGTTAAATTCGATAAGAGGCTTCTGGGATGCTTATACAATTGCCCAGTGACGACAATGCTGATGACTATGGTGATAACAGTGATCACGACGATTAATTGCGATGACAAGTATTAGGGCTGTTACGGGTTTCGCCTGCTGTCTTCAAGTTTGTCTTCATATTTGTAGTTACATGCCTATGAAGATACATGCGAGGACATCTTTCATTTTGATATAACATTTTCAACATTTCTGCTTTGAGAAATTCTGTTTATTTACATCTGATAAGTTGTTTCCCAATGATTATTGTCTAACAGGTTCACTGCTATATTTATTCGTGAAGTTAGTCCAACATGCACGAACTACCCCATCGCCATCGCTCAGAAAAACGGGAACTACGCGTTGTAAAGCCACACAAATATGTTAGTTATACATGAACCTTTTAAGGGCTCTGCATAGGTGCCATACAATCTACGCGAATACCTGAAAGTCCATGTATGACTCGACTTCTAACCCTAAAACGAGGTTAAAGGTTTATAGCGTGTGGCGTTCGACCAAAACTTACAACCCAATACAGGGGACAACGCCAGCGCTCGACATTTCACATAAGCCACCAATCAAAGGAGCTCGCAATAAAGCATAGATTCGGGACACTTGATGATATTTACATACAGAAAATGAAGTTAAGTTAACATGAGAAAGCGCAAATGAAGTTCACATTTAAAAGTTTGTCTTGTGATTTCTGCGGCTAGCGAACCCTGATATTGCCTTTTCAAAATAAATATGTCTTAAAAAGTCCCGTTCGGTGGGCATAATGGCTAAAGAGTTCAGTCTTCTCTTGCCGAGGGTTTAGCAAAGTCAATTCTTGATAAAGGAAAGCTTTGAAAATTACCGTTCGGTCTCAAAATGTGTAACTGGATTACTCAAATAAATCCTGAGGTCATTATACACATTAGGGAAAATGCTTAAGAATTTCGTTTACTCTTAGACATAAACTAAACATTTTGATTGCCTCTGGGCCCAGTCATCTAAGCCTCAAGCATTCTATGAGAGCCGAATGCATAAACACTAATGTACTTCGATCTAGCGCACCTTAAAAAACCCCAGGTAGCTTAAAAAGTCCGAAGTGCCCTATATACTACGGCATGTCTCATAATCAAATTTTGCACATAAATGCACAGAATTAATTTTTTTACACTTGCAGACACACACGTACGCATCTATCTAAACCCAGCGATCCTTCGCCTCTGCTACCCTGACATTTATTCATCCGACGATTGTAAAGCGTGTGGAGCCAGAGCGACGCTGCAGCACATGCTGTGGGTATGCACCGGTAGCGAGCAGCACGAATCCCCGACGAACAGGTTAGACATGGCAGTCTCCAACTGAGGGGCGCGTTGGGAGGCGGCCCTGCTCAGCCACGAACTCGCCGATCAATTGTGGGCCTTCCGGCATGCCGAGGAAGCCGCCCGTGTCCAAGGGCTCGAGGCCGTCACCTAGGCTGGATGCTTATGGCACCACCCCGCCCCAATCGCCGGACATTTTCAATAAAGTTTTCACTGACTCACTCCAAGCGCTAACAAAGTTTAAAGGGGAGACGCAGCGTGACAAACAAATAACCAATGGGTATCTCTCCTTTGTGTGCGCCTGCAAACGCTTGTAGGAGTATTTTCCTGTGATATTGCTCGCATTATCACAGGGCTAGCCTCGGCAGTTGTCGACTGAAATGCCGTCCTCTTAAAGAAGAGAACACACGATTGTTGTGAAATGTTCACCAGCTTGTGATTCAATTGGTGCTACAAACCCAATGAATATTTCGTGTACGTCACTGCGTAGCCACTACCGGAGGACAGTGTAAAGCTGGTTCACATGGTAGAAGTCTGGCAAGAAATCGATAACAAGGGAGTGATGTTTGGCTTCTTGCACAATCTGAACGATCAGCCTCCTAACAGTATCTGCTATCATGGTTAGAAACTCGTCGTAAGTCAAATTGTAAAATGAGATAGATACCCTTTGTCTTTGTTGCAGTGGCCAACAATGTGGTTAGTTAGGAACGGGTTGACCTCAGTGAGAACCTCTAGAATGCCCAGTAATATATATTTCTAGGGGAGCCGAATGCCTCCTTTCTGCCTTTAAATGCCAAACCTCGCTCAGCCAGCCTTATGACAACAACCTCGACACGTTTCAGCACCTCCTTGCAATACAGTGCTTGGGCGACAACCTGTTTAACAACATTTTTGTCAATTGTCTCAACAGCAGTAGACCGGGCCATCCACGCAACCGCTACCTTTCGGTAATCAGCAATGGCTTCGCGTACTCTTGACTTTTTCTCTGCGTTTTCCCAATCACAATTATTTGGGCCACTACGAAACCCTTCTTAAGAATTCTTGCGGTAGGATGCTCCCTTGACGGCGTGTTAAACTTTATATTCTACAACCAAAACTTCACGTGGGTTTGGTGAGGGGGCCTTTAAAAATGTTGAAGTACTCATCATGAAAAAAATTTTTCATGAGCCCCTCGCAGTTGGGTGTAAGGGGCTGCGGCCGACTTATTTCATAGGTTAATGCAGAAATGCATTGTCTAGCAACTTCATACTGTGACTTTCCTCGGCAAAGGTAAGATGTCTTTATAATGTGCACTTAAGCCTAACTATGTGTCTGTGACCATTTATAGACTTCGCGTGCACCTTCAACTGTGCACTCCACTAGTGCGCTCTATCTTTTCCTTATTTTTGTCTTTTAAAAGCGAATAGCATTCTTTGCCCTTTTCACCCTGGTTCGTTTGTTCGCTCTACTCGCTTAAATTTTCAATCATCGTCGATGATTACTACACAGTTTTTATTTTTTTTTCTCCCCCAGTGCAGGATAGAAAACCGGATGTGCACCTGGTTAACGTCCCTACCTTACCTTGCATCTCTGTCTTGTTTACGTCATGCACATTTATAAACTTCGACCGTTTCTGTTCAAACTCAAGTGCTAGGCAATAAAGGCCAACCTGTAATGTGCAGTGCGTCTGTTTACGCATAAGTTCGGAAGTCTTCAGAATTCAGAATGCGCAGGCCCAGAAACACGCGAAGTTACTTTAGCAAACATAATCCTTCATATCGCAAGCTGCTGCTCGGAGCTTAAGCACAGCTCAAATGCAAACAGCCGGAGGCTTCGAACAAATTACGGATGGAAGTTGAAAATGTGGTCCCGAGCAGCACCAACGGGACCTGTGGGACTGCCGTTGACAGCTATCCACCGGTACACAAAAGCAAAAGTCGGCTCTCAGGTAAGGTGCTTTCACAGTTTTTAGACGTTTTGTTAGCGGATAAAAATATAATGACTTGTCGTGTCGTCGAGGACACAAGTCAGAACGAAATGTCGTGCCTTAGATGACGACATTTGAAAACTGCATAGGCTGCCGTACTGTGACGACGACCGTTTTGCAATCTAAATCAGTTAATCCAATGGCTTCAATTGCGCTTTATTGCTTCGTTTCTTCTTGACGAGTTCACTTCTCGGTTGTTCATGAGCTTTCTGACTGTTGTCGCCATCACAGTATTTCGAAATGTTAGCGAGAGGGAGGCAGAGAAATATGTGTTCAGAAATTGACACCTACAATTTTTTATAAGTTGTGCATGGAAGTGCTTACCAATCATACCCAATGTTGAGATATGGTAAAGGAAAAAAAAATGGAGTAAATCCGACAAAAATACAGATAAAGTTAATGCACCGATCACCCACATAGCATGTTGTGTACAAGTAAAGTGCACTTTGTGCAGTGTGGTTTGTTGTGAAGGCGCACACTTTTCTTGTTTAGGGCAGTGATCTCACCAATTCCGGCGTCATCCCTAGGTCGTAGCTGTCTGCCTAGTTAAGAATTGTCTACTTGGCCACTTGCTTAATTTCTGTTACTTAGACTGCGTTTTTAACTGCAGCTTGTTGGTTTTGACAGCCTGTCTTTTTTATTATCCGGTTCGTCGAGCCCGTATGTTTCCGGCACAAACCGATGTGATACTAGCGTCATTGATTGGTTGCGGGCAGAGCTGACAAAGTTGCAGCATTCCTCCCGTCCTTCGTGTGATGTGACGCCGGTGGCTACTCGGCTATAATCAAGCCATAATACTGACAGACTCGCACTTTCACATTGGTGGCAGCCGGAAGGAACACGGGAGAGAAAATAAGCGACAGAGAAATGTAAACACTCGAAGACCAGATTCGTGGAGCATCACTTTGGGAATCGAGTGGCAGCACTTTAGACTCTTGCTTAAACCAACCTACGCAATGCCTTCTTGTAAACTCATTAGGTGAAAGATCAAAATGAACAAGTTTTTTTCCCCCTTGGCCTATGAGAAAGGAAGCTGTGAGATTTCAGCTACATTTTACGAAAAATTGACTATGGTTTTCGTCTGGGCTACAAAAGATTGTACGTGTTGGAAGAAAAGAAATTAAAAAAAGAATCAATCATGTCTAAATGCGATTCTGAGAAAGCAATGAAGAGAAAAACTCGAAGAACCACTACTTGTGATATGTGCCCCCCCCCCTTTTTTTTCCTTTTTAGCTTCGTGGGTCGAGATGCATTGTGAGAGTGCAGTATCTTCACAGCCAGGAACGTGCAGAGACAGACTGTTTTTCAGGATTTTCAAATTGCACATGAGGCGCACATGGTGATGCGCACAATATCGGAAATGCCATCTTCTTTGTGGTTTTATACAGAGCGAAGAGCGCAAAGAAAAGGATCCTATGCTTCTCTAGAGAAAGAAACGGAAGGTTTGACAGTAGGATCAACATTTACCAGATACGATACTAAAAGTCGTATTCTTAGCGTTAGGCACAGCATTCCAAACGTAGTGAGGCTTCGATATGCATAGTTTTAGCAAAATTTGATTGGCTTGAAGGGAAACCACTTGTCTTGTGTATAATAAAAAATACAGGAGATTTTGGGAGTATTATAAACATGATGAATTTTTTTTTAATTCTTGCATATCTGTATGTTTATTTGATCACTTGCAAAAGCAACAAAGAATAATTCCCTTCTAAGCATCAGAGAAAGATGCCGAAATTGTCGAACGAGCTGTTTTGGCTAAATACACCAAACAAAATAAATATGAGGGCATTCACGAAATTCACCCCGTAACAGATTGACTCTTGCTTGACGCATGGCAGTATGCGCAGGTAGAATATTCGAAGCTGTGTCTATATCCAGGATGTGCTGCACATAAACAAGTTTTCTAGCCCGCCGAAGATTCTGTAAAGTTTTGTATGCGCATTTCGATAGTTATCCCAGCTCCGTTCGCAACATCCAGATTATAATTGTATACATATTTGTATCGGCAGATGTAGAGGTGCGATCGGTTGACTGGTGTAAAAGCCTTGTCCTTAGCTGGATAGATTCACACGCTTTACCTGAGTCCCATATCGCAGTCACCCTGAACCAATCGCTGTTGAGTTTGTTGGCATCTGGGATAACGAAACGAAAGTTTAAACACAAGTAGGCCTTTCTTTGGTTCTGTAGCCACCGCTTTTTCGAAATGTGTAATGTTCAACGAATTAGCCTAAGTATATGTCCCCTTTTCAATGTTTTTTCACATTTCGACAATATCTGTCGATGACCTCTATTACGATGAGGGAACCGATGCTCTCAGGGTGAAATTTGGGCACTCCTTACTTATATCACTTCAAAATTCTCTTGAAATACTGAATGTACTTTCTTTCTTCTTGCTGCAAAATGAAAAAAAAAAAGAAATATTTTTTTCCCAATCTCCCTTCTTTCTCCGGCCTTTAAATCTTTAGGCAAGTTGTGTAATACCCATTGCTATCGCTGCACTAAAACACGCCACATAAAACTTAAACCAGCGGTCCTCATGAATGATGTCCGAGATACAACTAGAGGCAGTAAATGAAATTACCGAATAGCTTCATAAATTAAGCCTCATAGTTCAACTAAAAGTCAGCCAGCTACGTGCACGAGCACTCGCAGAAGCTGCATGCATTATGTATGCTTCTCAGTGAAGAATTCTTTCACAAGTCACAGCCATGGTTTTTGCTGGTTCGCATTTTATTATAAAAAATTTCCTATCATATATTCCCAGCATGAGGGAAACGCAGATAATACTTTAGTGCCTAGCAACAATTACGAAAGAAGTGCCCGCTAAAAAAAAAAGCGTTATTCGAACGGCAATTTAGGATGTTTAATGGTCCCTTCTCTCTCTGGTTGACGAAAAAAAAAATCGTTTACCCCAGTCGAGGATGCTGCTGCTTAAAGTGCACCCCTTTTTGGAATAAATAATCGGCGCAGCGTGCTTTTAACGGAGGGTAAAATTACGCGCACCATTATGGCTCGCTTCTGTGTTTGTTGCGAGAAGTTTCTTTTTCATTCATGATTTAAACCTAAAAAAAAAAAATAAAAAATCAGAAGCTGGTAATATGGTTCAATAAAATCGACGGTTTAAGAAAAACAAAACCCATTAGCGTCGCTGTTATGAAGGCGCAAGTCGCTTTGCAGCTAATATGGAAAAATGTGTACGCTTTATGGCACGCTCAATTGCTGCGTTCAATATTTGATGACCTTTCGTTTTCATCAGTGTAGATCAGCTATAACCATTTACGTAGAGGTTTGTGGATGTGACGAAACAGTAAACTGACTATAGCGACTTCGCGCCTTATAAAATGTCATTACTGGGGTTACATAGTTTAAGATGGGCGTCCTACTTCTGACTTCATCAAGCAGGTGCTAGTCAAGAGCGTAAGAAAACAGTTACAACGAGCTCAGGAAATACGGGGCTCTCTAAAACGTAAGAAGCGTTGCACAAGTCTTTGATAGCCTGCTCGGCGAGTATACGCTGCAGACATTTTAGCATTTGGAGCACGCACGTTTCGAAACAATCTTACGACACACCCCCACCCTGTTTGTTTCTCCCTGTGGCACAACGAAGGCTATTAAGAACGTTACCGCGGAAGTCAATCGGACAGTGCAGACAATATTGGCAAATGGTGCGCAGGTTGTAAGGAGTGCACATCTTTCTCTCTTTGAACGTGCCTTAGTAAACTCGCGCTGTTCCTCGTAGCAGTGAAGAACCTGAGTGCCGCATATTCTGAGATTGAAACCAGCTACTGGACCAAACCGCGATAAGTCCATAACCACAAATACTGACTCGACAGCAAGGCGTTCACAAAAATAGAACAACACGCTGATTTTGCATTGTTCGGTAAAGTAGTCAATGATATTTTGTTTCTTTGTTCTTGCCACGCTGGCTGTGTTTCCACGGGTTCCTTAATAAAAACGAATTGATTACCGAGCGTTCACGTTGTGACGCTGTTTTATAGTCGAGCTTGCGTAGCTACCAACGTTTTCGTGGACAGAGAACGTTCGACGCTACGACGTTGTGGCGGACGAGAACATTGAGATGACGTAGCAACATTTTGTGAACAATCAGCATCTCTTCTTTTTTATTAAGGGGATTTGCCAGAAGGCGTATGTTGTATAAACTGGACAAAGAGAAACACCAACAACACACACGTAACTTCTGCATAATACAAGTAGCGCATAAATGCATGAGTTTGCGCGTTTTTTTTTCCGTTGTCCAACGAGTCGTAGTTTCCTGGTGCTAAATTCACCTACGCTCGAAAGAGTTATTGAGGTTTAAATACTCGCACAGCCGCGATGCATGCCACTATTTGGTTTCATCTTCTCACGTTAACTATGCTTCTTCACATGTTCTTTAATACTAATTGCGCAGAGGACGCAAAAGGTGGGTTTTGTTCAGGGTCTTGTGAAAAATTGGCACTGCTGAATTTATAAACAATGGAAGGGGGCCATTGTGGTTTAAGTACGGAGCACAGACTTATATATATTAAGGCCACTCCAATCCAGAAAGGGGCGCATGAAAAATAAACGCTCCTATCAAGCTCAAGAAAGCGCTCGGTGGATGCCTGCGTGTCTCGAGTCATTATCAAAATTGCCTAGGCGGAATTCCTCGAAACAAGACAAGCCGGCTTAATCGTGCTGCGTCGACGCAGCCGTCGGCGAGGCAAACAACCCTTCATTTGTCATTGCGAAACTCCGATCGTGGCTTTGCCGGCATCGAATTCAAATGTTCTTAAGCGCCATTCACGTGCATTGTGGGGCGTCCTCGGGGAACGGCAACGTCCTCAGCGATTGTCGTCTTAGGCTCTCAACGGCGCAGTGCGTGGCAAAGTTTCCCAACAGTGTGTACATTGTTTTGGGTCCCTCGTCTTAGACAGTCATGACTGAAAATAAAGGGAGGATTTTGAACAGATTGAAAAGGTCCTTTGGTTGCCCCTTTATTGTGAAAGAGTCGAAGAGTTGGTGAGATATACCTCTTCATTGTTTTCAAGCGGTTTAGAAAAAACTTGCGACGGACGGGCTCTGTTGATTACCGAGAAAGCAGTTATCTGGTGCCATTTCTGTCTCCGAACATCACGGAACCTCAGCAGCGTTGTCGGTAAACAAACTGTTTGTTTAAACTTTATTCTCAGGCTCTAAACCTTCACACCTTGCAATCAAGCGTATCGCTCAGCTAACTGAGTCATAAAGATCAGGACAAGGAAGAGGAGAGAAAGTAAATGCAGGGAGGGCAACTAGACGCGCGTCCTATTTACTACCCTTCGCGGAGGAAACGGGCTTAAGGGATGAAAAGAAAGAAAGAAAGAAGAGCGACGAAGTCAGTAGCAGTCCTAAAATAAGGGGCTGCCCATGATCCCTACAATCGGTCACTAAGACCAGTCAAATTCAAAAACAGCATAACGCCCGCGTTGCTATCAGAATATTTGACTTATGGGCTAGCACAGAAGTTTACCGGGTCAATTCGTGCCATCAAGCAGCTGGAATCTAAAAAAGTCGCAGTTTCACCCAAAGGCGAAGCACCGATTGAGATAGCAAATTGAAAGACAGCTATACGAAGTAAGGATAGTAGTTTTATCGGCCGTGTAAACTTGTATACATACTAAATTAACAAGCACGATGTCACGCGCGCTTAGGCAAGCATGAACACATCTGACTCGATGACCAAGGAAACATGCTGTCAAAACGCTGGAGTGAGGAAGCGTGGCAGCAGCAGCGAGCGAGCTATCCTTCGTGCTGCCTCTCGCATCAACGCGAAATAAGCTGCAAAAACACAGCGCACGGCGGACTCCGTCCTCGTCGCAGATGGATTTCAAGATACAGCGGCCCGGGCGGGCACACTACTGGTGTACATTGCTTTAAATCACGCGTGTGACACCGCTGCAGCCAGAGACTGTGCATCGGTCTGTATCCTCTCACCGGGCTTTGAAAAGAAAGACTCGCGTGCCAAACTTCTTCCTTCTCCTGCGTTTCTGCTCTAAACCAGCAAATGACAATGGCTACCTCTCATTCAATGTTAGCCAAAGACAGAAACTTCGTGCTCGATACGGACACGCCACAAGAAATAAACAATTTTCTGGTATTCTGCCTGTAGGCAACACTCGTCAATAAATAGTTTTAATCTGCTTCTCTGACGTGGCAGTTACTCTATATTGGGCCAGAGATGCCTGGATTGGAGGGGACGACTAGGCACGCTGTTTGTTTAATCTATCCTAGTGCATTTTTAAGGTATAATGTAAATAAGTAATGGAGGAGTTCGCATTTTTATGGTGTGCACATTTAATGAGAACCTTTAAAGGATACTGTAGATTGCGTTAGAGGTTATAAGAGCTTACTTTCAGATGTTATAATTATGCAACTCATTATAACCAATCTGTGAACTTCTGACAGTTAGCCTATACCTCAACTACTTTTTCACAGCTAACGGAAGGCTGTTAGGAGTTGTGGTAGAACGCCTACTTCAGAGTCGTCGTTATATTCTAAATGACGTAAATTGGTAAACATCTTTTATTTATTTTTGCTTTCGAGACTTCGAGGGTAGTGTTACCGGAAGCAGCGAGCTCGCCTGCTGCCCGTCGTTCCATTCACTGCTGGCTTCGTCGTTTCAGCTGCGCACTAACCTGCGGCTTTGTCCGCGCAAATACGCAGCGTACTGCGTGCCACGCACTCAGCTTCCCTCAGAGCAGCCAGACGAGTCCGTCGCCGGTTAATTGCTTGCGGCAGCCCAAGAAATTGAAAAAAGCACGAAACAGCAACACAATGAAAAGTTGCCGGCTGCGCGGCGCGCCTTATTTCCCGATCAGCCGCAACTCATCCGTCCCACGCACTGGCTGTTACCGCGCTCGCCGAGCGTTTCGCGCTGGCGCCTCTCAATGGCGACCGCGACCCCGGACTCATTCGATCCCCGGCCGCCCGCCTGCGCTCGAAGAGTGGCATCTCAGGGTCGGCACACCGCCAAGCGCGCGCGTTCGCGCGCCCGCCTCTGCAGGTCGGCAGCGTGTGCGCCGAGGCGCTCGACGACAGCGGCTCGGATCCAATTTGCGGCTAATCCCAGCGCACCGCAGATCACACTCAGGAGCAGGCGCCGCGCGCCAATCTCGGCCGCGCAGGCGCTTCCCGCAGGCCCACCGCCACACCTAATCCCGAAAGCGACTCTCGGGGACACGTAACTTTGTTTGCGTAAGCCGCCGCCGCCACCGCCGACGACGACGACGCTGTGGGAACGCCAGTAATTCCTCCCCGGAGCTGACCGCAACGTTTGCGCGAGACGCAGTTGTTGCCTCTCCCCTCGATCTGTCGTCGCCGCTCGCTGATGCTGGACGCCCCGCACCCCGCGCCTCTCCTCAGCCGTAGCGACCGCCCGATCCGCGCGCGTCCTCTCCACTATTCCCCCGCAGTCTTAATATCGCTCCGTGCCAACGGGCCTTCGGCAAGCACCGCTCCTCATCTTGGCGCCAATAGCAACAAATTGACGAGCAAACCTCTCCTCCACGCTTTCTCCTCTGGAAGTGGATGTGCGTTTTTGTACAGTGTGTAGCGCCTTGGCGCGTAGAGTTGGAGTGAGCCTTCTGCGCGGAGATTTACTACGCCTGTATATGTAACTTGATGGCAGAGTGGTAGGAGGCGTCAGTTCGATTGCGCAAAGCTGGTCAATGGATATGAAAGTGTATAGCTATCTCTCCTGGCAGTGTGCTTCGATTCGTTCCTAACGAGAAGCGCCTAGGAAAAGAACTCCAATCACGCTTGGATCTTTAAGGAACTATGCACACTACCTCCGTAGGGGGGTTAAAAGCGTTCCGTAGGGAGGGTTAAATGGGGTCTAACAGGAGAGGTTGGACACAATACACCTCCGGCTACTTCCTTTCACTTCTATGCAAAAAAAGAAAGAAAGAGAAATAAATGTGTTTCCTGTTTGGTAGGTCTACGCTTTAGTTTCATTAAATGGCGGATGCAAAGGATTGCACCATATGAGTAGAAAGTATTCGGCAGATCCGCCTCACGAACAGATTGATTATATTTAATGAATAAAGGCAGGCTACCGACACCTTGTAATGTCAGAAATTTTCCTGATCGTTCTTGGTAAATAAATACATGCTTCTTCAAATTGGTGACGTCTTCTTCTGATAAGGAACATAGGTAAGTGAAACTAAGGAGCTGCTATGTTATTCCTTGATTTAGCAGAATTCACCCAACAGTTTTAAAGGCTTAGACGGATATGTTGGTAAGCGGAAAAAACAGAAACCATGTTAGCAGAAGTACGAGCTCTAACAATGGTTACCAAGAAACGCGGCGTGTAAGAGGCTATTACGCGAGGCCCCGGCATCCAGAACATATAGACAGAAAGCGAATACAGTAAGAAGGCGGAAGGCTTAAGAACTGGAATTAAGAAATCTTTCATTGCATTGTGACATGACTCTTAAGCATGTATGGCTTCTAGCGGACACTTTAAAGTTCGGAAAATCGACAATAGCAAGTGTTCGAACGCACCTCAAAACAGGAAACATAGATTCATTTCCCGATGTCTCGACTTCTTTCAGTTCCTCCCCAATTACATGTACGGCGCACCAACATATCTAGCACAAATCCTCTTACTGGGAAATTGCATTCACACTCGCGCAGATAAATCAATCCGACTTCTTCTGCAGCGTGGTTGCCGAGGTCGTAGAAATCAATCCGTTCTCGCCTTTATTGTTCCGTCGAGATCACGTTGTTCTTAAATTTCCGTAAGGTCGACGCAAGAAATGTGAGAGTGGAGACACCCTCTAATTCAGTGCTCTGAAACCCGTATTCTCCCTTGTCCGTCTTATCTCTTTGTAAAAAAGGGAAATTTCCAGATTAAACGAGCTTGTAAGTGACTCGCAAACCCTCTCCTCCTTTCTCTCTACCCTCTCTTGTTGTGGAGCGTACGTGCATCGAATGCGGACGTGATCGATGGGGACGTCGCCCTTTGCAGCAGATCGATGCATTCCATACGCGGAGCTGTCAAAAACGCACAAAAGTATACGAGAAGAGGGAAGCGAAACAGAAGACTAAAGATGAGAGACAGCCTCGACAATGGTAGCTTTTTTATTGTATCTTACTGAATATTATGTTGTTTATGGACTTTTACGTAGCTGCACTCCGAGAGAATATGACGAGCGAGGGCAACGGATATCAGGTCACTTTTGTATGCATGCGTAATGAGATCACTCCCTATCTTCAGACGTATCGGGAAGCACCTAATATAAGCGCTGTCACGCTGAGCGAGCATTAGTCTTTCTATCCTTCAATTTGCGAGTAACAGGGTTGGGTCCCTTCGAAGTGACTGTACACGCGATCGATCGTTCGCAGCACGTGGAACCCATTTGTCGTCCTCAGTGGTTCGCAAACGGGTCCACGTTTTTAAGTACTTCAAGCGTCTTTAGGGCATCGAAATTAATTTCTCTCCGTTTGCAGGAAGGTTCAGCTGCGCTTAACTCACGCTCATGTCACTTCGTGAGGATAATTATCCTCTTTTACAGAGGAAGAAAAAAAAAACGTTCTTCTCGCGTTCTCAAAGTGAGAAAGTAGATAAACGTAAATTTATTTTGATGCGAAAGCGTCAAATAGCCCATTGAGCGAGGAAGCCGGCGTCTTGTCATCTGCAGCAGCAAAACGGTCCCATTGTCATTGGTTGCGACGACACGTCCCGAGCAGGCCTCGGCAGAGTTCCCATTGGCTGCAACGCCACATCACGAGCTTCGTGTCGACGGAGTTACCGTTGGGTCCGACGCTCCGCCACGAGCTGCGACTTGACGGAGCACAGCGAGCGAAAGGGGACACCTGCTGCCGCAATAGCGCGCCAGGTCTTGCTTGAGGGAAGATGGCATTGCCGCGACGCCTCATCGTCCTCGCTCTCAACGCGAGCGCTCCTCGGCGGAGCAGAGCCAAGGCCTCCTAGATAGCAGGCCTGTCCACTCTGCTTTATGACGTCATGCTACTTGGACTGAAATTTCCATTGTCAAGCCCTGCGGGACGAAAGCGGTGGCGTCAAAATCACAAGCGGCTTTGTTGGTAGCATCCCTATTAAATTCTATGGCGTTCCTGCTAGCGAACCCATAGGACGCATGACGTCATGGATCGAAATGCACAGGCCTCGTGTTATGTAGGAGGCATTGGCAGAGCGTGCGAAAAGGAATGCTTGCTGCTGAGTTGCTGCGTGCCAGGTGCTGCGTGAGGTTAAAGGGCGTCGTCACGACGCGTTGCCCGACGGGTATTGCCACATCGATGGCTTGCGGCGTTGGCGCCGCAGGTTGCTAGTGCTCGCTGGGTCGGACAGCACGTGCCCTTATAATACATTACTCGCAGTGAAAACTCGATGGACCGCTGAGCGCCGTTCAATTAGACATTAATCGTTTCGCATTCTCAACTCATAAGAAATGTTTAGGTGTCCTCAGACTTTTCTTGTTCTATGTTCTGTTCAGCTGCAAGGCCCCTTTGTAGTTTCAGAGCATGAAGGCTCTTATAACTTACACCCGCACCTTCATGGTCCGTATATTTTTTTTTCAAAGGTGTACCTATGATGAACATAACAAACGACTCTTACCGGTATCAGAGTGGTACTATTGTTAATTATATCCACGAATTTAGAGTGATGATATATTATAATCTTCTGCAATTACTGGTGTTAAACATCTAGTGCCCCTGGCTTTGACGATAATAGTTCCCTGACAACCAATCATTCACAAAAAATATATTTCAGAGCAATGAAGAGGGAACAAATAATAGGATTGAATGGACTTATGCTGACAATTATAAATAAAGGCATTGGATTGACTAATGCAAATTCGCATAAGTCAATTCAATGCCATAATTTATAATTGTCGTTATTGTTGGGCGCTTTTATTGGTATTTTTTTCATATAATAGTAACTTACAACGGCAGTTTTAAACGATTTCTGCATTGCAGCCTTTATCGCTCCGTCTTCACACATTTGATGCAGTTTGCACTCACGCTTCATCCTTAAGCTCTGCCTTTGCATACTCACCCTACTTTATTTATTGATGAATTGCTTTATACACCACTTCTGCATGTGACACTCTGATGTGTCCTCATGCTTGCATGAACATTTTGTTTTTACATCTCAATGCTATGTGAGAAGTTGAGTTACCTATACTTTTACAATCTGCGTAAGCGTTTATTGAAGAGAACACCGTTCATAATTCTAGTAAACTGAACTAACCTAACTAAATGGACTTACTGAATGTTCTCTTTATGCCGAGCTACTCGTTGTTTTTCTATGCAATAGGCAATTTTCGTAGGCCTTAGTCTGATGTGTATCCATTTTTTTGTGTGTGTGCCCTGAAATCACGTCATCAGTTATCGCGAAAAAGTGCCGAGAGTGCATGCTAACTCATAAAATTTCGACACGGTGCTGTGGACGCAACCATATTGACATCTTTTATCTATAATTTCCATATAATTGCACATGCGTTTCGGAATATACAGGCTGGCTTTGCCTCAATTGCTTTTGTAAACCACCTTCAAAGAAAGCTGGTTTAGAGGTAAGTAAATAACATGCTGAAGTGCCTACCGCAAGAGTGGACACGGGACACAAAAAGCCGACAAGGACAAGCGCATGTTACAAACAGGTATGTATATATACTCTCGCGAACTGGATCATAATCAGTTGCAATCGTGCCAGACAACATGGTCATCACAAAGCATTCTTGAGCATTCGGCGAAACCCTTTCTGTGCGCAATGTTGCATGGTTTTGATTGTCTGATGTCGAATGCTCAAGAGGAGTCGTGTATGACATACCTCTTTCCTGCGGGCAGCGTTACGTGGGACAAACGGGAAGGTGCCTAAACCTGAGACTACAGGAACATAATGAGAAAGTTCAATAAGGGAGAGAGGATGTCCTTGCGATCAATTACTCCCAATGCAAATATCATCCACTCTTTGAAGAAACAGAAATAATAGCAAGCGACGGGCAGGAAAACACTAGACTCATCATTGAGGTAGCGGCTGTCGCAGAAGGAAACTGCGTTAGCAAACCATCCCTAGCATTGACTGCTAAAGAATTTGCATTCATGTGGTCTGTATGTGGGAGGCCGCCTCAAGCCTTGGCCCGGCCATGGTGGGCTCTTGTTTATTTGTGGTGACCATGTTGTCTTGCAAGATTGCAACTGATTATGATCCAGTGCTCGGCAGTATATATACGTACCTTTTTGTAATAAACACCAGTTGGAAGTTTGCGCTTGTCCTTGTTACCTTTTTGTGTTCCGTGTCCACTCTTGCGCTAATCACTTCAGCATGGAATACCAACTAGCATGGTCTCACACCCTGCTTCAGTAAATAACACCCTGTCATTCCAATTAAGCAATATTCGAACTGAACAAGACGAGAACTTCATGACGCAGAGAGGAACTCGATTTAAGACGCACAGAGAGAACTGGAGTGAGCACGCACCGTCTTATCGCCAAGGTTGTTGACGATGCAGTGGAGGTAGGCGGTCTGTCCGAGCTGCGACGTGACATTGCGCTCCGTGCTGTTGTCAAAGGATGGGAACAGGCGACTCGTGGGAGGCCACATGTCGTCGCTAAGTCGAGCCTCGCTCTCGTCCGCCACAGCCTTGCGTTGTCGGAGGCTCTCGGCGGTTGCGTCACCGCCTCCGTCTTCGGTGGCGGTCAGTGTCGTCAGCCGGACAGCCGGCGTCAGCATGGCCGAGGACGAGAGATGCCGCGATGAATCTGCGAGACAGATAGAAATTATGAAAGCTGACTGAGATGTCGAAGTCGTGGTCACCTATCTCTTTCTTTCTTTCTTTTTCTTTTTTTTTTTTACATGAATTCATTTAGAATTATGCAATAATGAAATGTGCACCAAACATTTAGAGAACAGGAGCTGTTTTAACCATCCCACTGTAGCCTTCGCGCGATAGGTAGGCAACGTAACGAACAACAACAAAAAATATTGCCGGCTACTACTTCTGTGAGGTTATTTGCCCAGTTTGGAATGGCCTTATTTACAATGTGCATCGACACCCGGTTACCATCTAAGGGCTTTCTTTTTTTTTTTGCTATCGTTATTTCTTTTTCTTCCTTTATTTCTTTCTTTTTTGATAGCTTAACATTCAGGAATAAAAAATGGAGAAAAATCAGTCTCCGTGTAATACACCGAAGGAACTACACGGAGTGGAAGTTATGGGCTCTGGTGCTATAAGTGCACTTTTCGTTCCCCTTTTACAGTCAGCGTTCGAGCCTTTTGTTTTTTAACAACATGACAACGTTTGTTCCAACGAACATTTCTTTTTCTTCCTGTGATGTATAGCAGTACGCTAGAAAGCGCCCTATAAGAGCCAGACCTCTGATTTTGCAGACCCAAACTCCAGCTGGTTTCTCTTTTACTTTTCGACCACTCAAAACACAGCGCTCAAGTTAGAGTAGGCGCAAAAAAAGCACAGCAAAACATGCGCACGATGTTCCCTAGACACACAAGCAGATCCAGAAATAACATATAAAAAATCAGGCAAACTAAAAAACGAAAATAATCAAACTACTAGATAAATTACCCTAAGATAGAAACGATACCTTAGCGAGAACATTACTCACGAGGCTTAGAAGCGCTATATACCACACTGCGCCTTCAGCTCTACGCCATGTGTACAGCTACTAGCCGCGCTTTGTCCCCTGCCTCACACGCACATCGTATTCCAATGATCGTTTCACACTTCGATGCACAACAACACAAGAGTGTCGTCAAACAAGCTGAGCCTTAATATTTTACTCTACGAGGAGCTCGTACTTTCGATTGCGTTTTCGTGGTAGGATGCGATGTAGGTGATGGGTGGACAAGAGGAGACAAAAAGTCGAAGCGCAAATGCCAGAACAGCGTTGATCACGAGACGATGATTAGCATAGCGATCAAGCGGAATGACGTGCTCTTGCATCCTGTGATGCTCGCTGGCCTAGCCTAATGGCAAACACTTTCTGTCCTAGGTGACGTCATAGAATAAAGTATAAAAGACAAGAAACTCGCACTTAAAGAGGTATGGGAAAGCCGTGAGAGAAATTGGCTCGCAGAGCCTTGGTTGTGGCGTGCTTACGCTGCTCATTTGTTGCTACTTTTAACATCGAAAGACCGGTTTGGCAGACTGGTGAACAGCGAGCCTATGATATTATGAATTCGCCACGGGCCTCGTTTATGTTGGAAGATTTGGTGCAAGTGCAATTTATTATTACGCAAAATAAAGGGTTCGTATTGTCTTTCCTATTCATGAATAGGTGCATCTTGTTTTCTTTCTCGCTTTCTGGTTTTATTTACTTTTCTGGGTCATGTGTCTTTATACGATTGAAATTTATGTCAGCGACATAAACATTAAAAGCTCTATAACGTGGATCAAATTAGACGATGAACTAGTAGGAGAGCATAAAAAATGCTTGATGGAAAACGATAATCGTACACTTGTATAAGTACATCCGCAATTTTCTAATTGCATTAGCAAACTGGACACTAATATCTGGTTAACCTCCCTGACTTTTCTCTTCATCTCTCTTTGTCGCTCTCTTCTATTTTCATGCGTTCGTGAATGGCAGCGACGAAGATCTCGGTATATATATAGCATAAGAAGCCAACAAACAAAGACACCAAGGAAAACATAGGGGAAATTACTTGTACTTACTAATTGAAGTAAAGGAATGGTAAATTAATAGAAATGAAAGTAGATGAAAAAGCAGCTGGCCGCATGTGGGATACGAATCCACGTCTTCGCATTACGCGTTCAATGCTATTACCAATCGAGCTACCACGGCGCTGTTTTCCCATCCACTTGCTGGGGTATTTGTGTCTTACTACTAGAACTAACCCTGGGAATGTTAGCCAGTGCCACCACTCACAAACACTGGTGGCGATTGAGCCACGCTCTTCAATCTAACACTCACCTCATCTAACACACACAAAAAAAGATAAACGAAAATGTAACCAGCAATATTATTCAGCTTCAGACAATTGCTAGACAATATAGTATTAACAATAATGGCATGTAAAGCCTAGACTCTATGGGCAAAGAACGAAATATGGTTATTTAAACGAAAACAAAGTTTAAACGTATTGCTGCTTTGACATGAAAAATCTACACACTTCTTGCTTCTTTTTTTTATATGGTGCTTAGGAGATGTCGCTTTTAGTTGGCGCCGGCTACTTTCTTTTACATAGACGTTAAAAAAAATAATTGACTCAAACACACTAAACTAAAAATCAACTGCAAATCATAACACAAAGTCCAGTCACAGAAGAACACTAATTACACACTAAAACAAAGTTAACTCAAAATCATACTTCTCGCTTTGACATAATCTAACACGAGTGTCAATAAATTCATGTGACGTCAAAAAGATAGGTAAACGAGAGAGAAGGAAAATAAATATGCGCTGTAACTAAGAAATCACGATTTGAAATGTGTCCCCTGCTGTGTTTCCACAGTTGGACGGATAGAGAGAACTATTCACTTAAGATCACTATACGCAACGCTTCACACCCGTTTTTAGAGCAGTTAAGCGGCTTCCGTTCATGTACAATTGTGTTTGTGTCCTCCCTACGACCACCGCATTCATGTCATGCTGAGTAAGATCAAACGAGAATTGGCCTACTGAAGTGGCGTCAAATTAATGTTTAATGGCATCACCTGGAACAGAAATATATAATAACATATAATGCCAGGCAGCTTTGCAATACAATCGATATATATATATATATATATATATATATATATATATATATACATATATATATGTGTGTGTGTGTGTGTGTGTGTGTGTGTGTGTGTGTGTGTGTGTGTGTGTATCTATACTCGCTTTCTCATTACATCAGTGTGTTGGCAGGGGTCACCGTGCCATATAGGGAAAAACGTGTGTCGTGTACTTCTTTTTCGCCTTAACAGATTTAGTCTGTCGGTCTTCACATATCGTCCAGTCTTTTCTCAATAGAAGTCGGTGGTAAGTCCGTTGGACAGCATGCCAGTAAGCTATCGCAGGAGACCACAGATCTGATCAAGAAACGCGAATGTATGAAAGCGTCGATCCCTACAGCTAGAGTAGAACTGGCAGAACTTTCCAAGTTAATCAACAAGCGTAAGGCAGCTGACATAAGGAAGTATAATATGGGTAGAATTGAACATGCTCTCAGGAACGGAGAAAGCCTAAAAGCAGTGAAAAAGAAACTAGGAATAGGCAAGAATCAGACGTATGCGTTAAGAGACAAAGCCGGCAATATCATTACTAATATGGATGAGATCGTTCAAGTGGCTGAGGAGTTCTATATAGATTTACACAGTACCAGTGGCACCCACGACGATAATGGAAGAGAGAATAGTCTAGAGGAACTTGAAATCCCACAAGTAACGCCGGAAGAAGTAAAGAAAGCCTTGGGAGCTATGCAAAGGGGAAGGCAGCTGGGGAGGATCAGGTAACAGCAGATTTGTTGAAAGATGGTGGGCAGATTGTTCTAGAAAAACTGGCTACCCTGTATACGCAATGCCTCATGACTTCAAGCGTGCCGAAATCTTGGAAGAACATCAACATAATTCTAATCCATAAGAAAGGGAACGCCAAAGCCTTGAAAAATTATAGACCGATCAGCTTACTGTCTGTTGCCTACAAAGTATTTACTAAGGTAATTGCAAGTAGAATCAAGAACACCTTAGACTTCCGTCAATCAAAGGACCAGGCAGGATTCCGTAAAGGCTACTCAACAATAGACCATATTCACACTATCAATCAGGTGATAGAGAAATATGTGGAATATAACCAACCCTTATATATAGCTTTCATTGATTACGAGAAAGCGTTTGATTCAGTCGAAACCTCAGCAGTCATGGAGGCATTACGGAATCAGGGTGTAGACGAATCGTATGTAAATATACTGAGAGATATCTATAGCGGCTCCACAGCCACTGTAGTCCTCCATAAAGAAAGCAACAAAATCCTAATAAAGAAAAGCGTCAGGCAGGGAGATACGATCTCTCCAACGCTATTCACAGCGTGTTCACAGGAGGTATTCAGAGACCTGGATTGGGAAGAATTGGGTATAAGAGTTAATGGAGAATACCTTAGTAACTTGCGATTCGCTGACGATATTGCCTTGCTTAGTAACTCAGGGGACCAACTGCAATGCATGCTCACTGACCTGGAGAGGCAAAGCAGAAGGGTGGGTCTAAAGATTAATCTGCAGAAAAAATTAAAGTAATGTTTAACAGCCTCGGAAGAGAACAGCAGTTTTCGATAGGTAGCGAGGCACTGGAAGTGGTAAGGGAATACATCTACTTAGGACAGGTAGTGACCGTGGATCCGGATCATGAGACTGAAATAATCAGAAGAATAAGAATGGGCTGGGGTGCGTTTGGCAGGCATTCTCAGATGATGAACAGCAGGTTGCCATTATCCCTCAAGAGAAAAGTGTATAACAGCTGTGTCTTACCAGTACTCACGTACGGGGCAGAAACCTGGAGGCTTACGAAAAGGGTTCTACTTAAATTGTGGATGACACAACAAGCTATGGAAACAAGAATGAAAAGTGTAACGTTAAGGGATAAGAAAAGAGCAGATTGGGTGAGGGAACAAACACGAGTTAATGACATCTCAGTTGAAATCAAGAAAAATAAATGGGTGGAAACTGATGGTCATTAAGGGTTACGGACTGGATTCCAAGGGAAGGGAAGCGTAGCAAGGAGCGGCAGGAAGTTAGGTGGGCGGATGAGATTAAGAAGTTTGCAGGGACAACATGGCCACAATTAGTACCTGACCGGGGTAGTTGGAGAAGTATGGGAAAGGCTTTTGCCCTGCAGTGGGCGTAACCAGGTGATGATGATGATGATGATGATGATGATGATGATGATGATGATTACATTTTCTTTGGTGCTGTTCAATTTTATTGCATCCCTGCTATTTGTGCCTTCCAGGTCTGTTTCTGGCTTAATGCCATCACATTCTGTTGTGAGCATTGAACCTTCAACATTGTACAGCTACACATGGCGCCAACCTTTCAAACTTTTCCCTCCATTTTTCCTTCTGATGCACATAACCTATAGCCTCAATATAGTAAACCAGTTCACTTTGCTGATGAGAATGGCTGCTGGCGAAACGCCTGATCAAGATGTCTTAATTTACCTGACCGAAATGAACGTTTGTAACTTTTGTTTTAGTATTGATGAACTTTATTTCTTGGTCTCCCTTAGGCTTTCTACATATAGAAACTGCTCGGCAGCGGGCAAGCTTGGTAGGCCGCGTGTTGCAAGCCTCTTAACACTTTTTGCGCCTCCATACTTACGGTCATTGAGCGTCGCGCCTTCGGCAGCAGTCACGTCCGGGCACAGGGGGCGGGAAAGCGTGCGCTAGTTGCAAGAACTACTAACCATGCAGATGCGCTCGTGTCTAGGATAACGGTCGCGGCCGCGTCTTTGTACGAGGTGTACACGCGACGGACGTGACTCATAACCTAAAATAACATTCAATACGAAAGGTGAAGATACACTCGTCCGATACGATTCGTTTTCAAAGAAGACCCGAATAACATGTGTGCTTGACTTGGCAGTGACATTACGGTGTTAGCGGTTGTTTTCAACAAAGCTATCCCAGAAATTAAGGGCGGAGGCGGATAAGTAGATCAATAAACGCGACACAGAAAGCAGCGCGCCCGTCTGAAAATTAGTCTAAAATATCCGAATTTATTCTTTCTTTTCGCGCTTTTGCTCATAACCTGCTTAACTTCGCCAAGGCATCTTCTACTACAACGTACTGCGTATTTAACGGCACACTTATTATCACATGGTGCAGAGGTTTCAAACCAAGCATTTTTTTTTCTAGCACACTGTCGAGTGTTATCCTAATATCTTGTGGTGTTCACCGGAATCTATTGCTGTTTGAATACTTTGATGTACATAAATCCTCAAGGGACGGATTTCCTGAGACTACTCCAGCGTCTGACAGCAACATGTAGCATTAAACGCCTTGAAATTAAATTTCTGCCTAGGGATGTTTTATTCTCAGTGTTTTCTGTCCAGTTTTTTTCGCAGTCCTTCTTCTCAACAGTTATTGCTGTGTTGCACTTGTCGTTCTAATGCAATGCTTTTCCGGTGACTTCTGCAGATAGTTGCGAATAAGGATGTAATGTTCAAGCAAAATAAGTAATGTTAGCAAAACACCTATAACTGTTTGTACGGAACAAACACCAATGCTAAGGTGCACTGTTCTTCCTTGATATACGCAGAAGAAAGACCACATGGAGAACATTCTTTGCATATTTTCAGCGTGGCTTGCAAGTTACCGCAGTGTTCATGCTGCACCATCTGAAAGTCCGAAACTCCTTCCCGGGTTATCACTAACCAAAGTGGACGTCTCACGGAACGCGCTTGAGCCATAATACCATTGTGGTTACAACGATACGTAAGACGAATTTGTTTGAACCCAGGCTGACCCAAAGAGACCGAGATACCCCCGAATAACGTACCGTATAGTTGCCTTTTTGGGAGCGCAGAGCGGCGTCTGTGTTAGGTTCACCTTCTACGTTTTGTGCTTGCAGGCGTCGAGGGGAGCATATAAAGGAACGATTTGCAAACACTGATTGATTGATTGAATAATTGATCGCTTGATTGATTGATTGATTGATTGATTGATTGATTGATTGATTGATTGATTGATTGATTGATTGATTGATTGATTGATTGATTGATTGATTGATTGATTGATTGATTGATACTTGTGCAAGGGCATTGCCAGATGTTGATGTGGGCAGCCGCCTAAAGGTTACCCCTCGTATATTCAGACGGAAAAATCCTGCTGATTTGGATTGAGTACTTCTTCGTCGTTTGACAGGCGTTTAGTACAGGCCTTAATTAACATGTCGTATTGTACTTGTCAATGTGGGGAGGAAAGATGCCTCAACATTCCACGCCCTAGTGTCCTTTCTATAAGAATATTTAGAGCTTCCATTTTTTATGGAGGGACGTTTTGATGATATCAGAAAAGAATATTATTACGAATGACATCATTCGCGTCACAATGACATCTTATTTTTTCTTTTTTTTTTGTACAGAAATGGTCTACAAGTGACGGTAATATATCCCACGAACAATCGTGTACCAGCACTTTCAATGGCGAGTCATTGTAAGCATGAAGAATTCAATGTCTGCGAGAATTTAAAGCAGAATTAAATATCGAAAGAGCGAGTTCATGAAAAATTGTCCTTAGCTGTATTATATTTCACACAGAGCATTCATGCACATTGTGCATACCACCTTTCACAAATCTTATGCGTTGTTTGATTTATTCTGCGCTGTGTTTATGAGTGTAGTATATTGTATTTCTGGTGTCTTGTGCATTATTATTGCAGCTGATTCCTTTAAAACGCGGTATGGGACGCACATTCTTAATTCTGGCCTCCTTCAGTAATAAATAGTAATAAATGTTGAAGAGAAAAGAGAAAACACCAGGTGGAGTGGGAACAGAATAACAAAAGTATTAAGGTAATCTTGGGACTTGTTGGGTGTACTTTCTTGTTGAGACAGGCGCTTTTTTGGCTGTGTGAATCTTCAGGGCTTCAAAGCGAAATACCGTACGCTTCCAGATTTATTGTTTTCGTGTCCGCATCGTTATCGTCTAGCCAGTGCACTTTCAAACAACTGTTTCGACTGCGAAACTAGAAGCACTTTCCTTTGCGTACTGCATCGTAATTGTCTTATCTTTGACGACTAGTTTATAAGCAAAAGTATAGATGCTGTGTCCATTTGGTTACGTAATTAATATTGTTTATACGCGCTTATGCAATTTAAAACAAACCTAGACAGCAACCTGCTTAGCGGCGTTTATATAATCTCATTTCTTTTCCTATCATTGATAAGACTTGAAATAATCAGTAGCTAGTGACTCGCCCACGCTCAGAAAACAGCTTTTCTTCGCCGTCTACTAAGAGCCTTTTCTGCTGTTTCGCAACTATTCCATTTCACCGAACAGTTACGGAGAACTGAGTCTGCGGAAAGGAACGAAAACAAAAGAAGGACGCTTTCACAAGCACGCTCTAGCGGATATCCCATTCCTCGCCTAAGTCCAACGCTAAGCACGCTGGAAATGAGGTTCGCGAGGTCGCAGTAAATCTGGGGATGATCTTTCGCGAAATCCTATTTATTGAAGCCATAACGCACCAGAAAAGCCGGGCAGCGAAAGCGCCGACACGCGCGAAGCGAATTTCCCCCGACAGTTGGCGAGACTGGGAAGATGAACCTCGTATGAACTGGGTCGTCAGGAACGCAGGGAAATGGCCTAGCAGGACAGGATCAACACAGGATAGCTCTGTCTCTCATCAGTACTTCGTCATCAAGTCTGATTATCAGTGTTTGCGCATCTTTAGTTAGCGCTATGGATTGAAGATGCAAGTATACAAAATTTTAAATGAAATTTTTGTGACGATTCTTGCTCGGATGGACTGACGGACCAAACGTCCGACCGACCGACCGACTGACCGACTGCGACTGGTTGACTTATTGACTGACTCACCAAGTATATTTGATTTCATTTGACTTTGCTCAACGGTAGTGAGAACCTGGGAAAAATGTAGAATTACCTAAACCATATGACAATGTAGTCAATAGTCTAGAAAGCGCAGATATTGGGCAATTATATATTTGGATTTCAACCTTCTATTCTATAGTTGAAATTGCCCGGCCACGGCGGCCGCATTTCGATGGGGGCGAAATGCGGAAACACCCGTGTGCTTAGATTTAGGTGCACGTTAAAGAGCCCCAGGTGGTCGAAATTTCCGGAGTCCTCCACTAAGCCATGCCTCATAATCAGAAGGTGCTTTTGGCACGTGAAACCCCATTATATATTTTTAAGTTGAAATTGCTGGACAGCTACCTGTATTTTGTATCGGCTTGTTCTAGAGCTCCGAAAAGAAAACTCTAGGAATAGAAATACGTCTACAAAAGCAGGCACTAATCCGATATGTTGGTGTGGCGCCAATTTCTTTGCGTATATCGTGAAGCAGGCAATCATTTAATAATGTAGAGTTCAGTCGCAATGGTTCTGGATCTAAACAATAATTTTGATGCCATCTCACGCAAGTTTCTTCGCTTTGTGATCAAAGTCGTCCTTTTTTTTTTTTTTTTTTTGGTCATACCATGCACCCCGGTTTTGCTCCGAGCCTTGGGAGCAAATAAGAAGTATTGAAAAAACAAATCAGAACACCAAGGTACCGCTGTCGGAGCTGAGCGAATCTGATGATTTTTACGTAACAAAAGATGCAAGATTGGTGTCTCAGGCGGTCGCATTGCTCAATCAATACCGCCAAGCTAGCTCTCTCCGGCACCCAGTGTGGGAATGCAGCTCCGCAGGCACGCCGGGTAGCATCGGCATCGCCATTGTCATCGTCATTGTCATGCCCATGGCCCGCAGTGCTTTGCTGCTGAGAGAATGCAGGAAGAAATCGTCTGAGCTAGGTACCGGCGACAGCAACAACGTTAGGAAGAAAGGAAGTAATGTCGATGCAGTACAGAAGAAGCACACAACCGTGCCGGGGAACACGGTGAAGCCTCGACCGAGTCAGGAGTGAATACACCGAGGCCCGAAGCTGTCCCCGGTAGCAAGCGAAAGAGAAAGAAGAGAACGGCCTAGGGTTAGGGTGAGTCCTTACAGAGGTTATGTGGCTTTTCCCCCCCCCGAGACACCGCTGCCGCAGCGTGGTACGTGTGTCGTCGAACAATAGAAGAAAAGGATAGAGCACAAAACTGAGTCAGAAGTAAAATGGCGGAGAAATAGATGCGGAAAAAGAAGCGAGTTAGGCAAAGCCCTTCGGATCATTGATACGCCTCGGTCGGATTCGGGATATCGAGGCGCCTCTAGACAGCCAGTGTCGTCTGCATCGGACCGCTTTGTTCAGCGCTATGCATCGATCACGAGTCGATGTCTCGCGCTCACTCGCGTGCGCACCGTCCTTGCTTGCTTGTCTGTTTGCGCATTTGTTTGTTCGTCTGTTTGTTTGTTTTATTTTACTATTTCGGGGTTATGGTGTATTGAATATATGGCGTGTGGGTGTCGTTGTTCGATTGTCTTTCTGTGCGCGGTTGTATGCTCCGGCGCGCCTCTGTCATGTCTGACAAAGCCGGGGGCACGAGACGGAAAAGAGGTTTTTTTTTTTTTTATTTGCTTGCACGCTTCCCAGTTTCATGTCTCTACCAAAGGCTCTTTTTTTTTCTTGCTTTCGTATGACGCCAGTGGTGCTATGTTCTACAATCTCACCTTCAGGTTCATCAGTGAGCTAGCAAAGCTTGCAGGTGAACATTTAGGCAGCCAGTCAGATACGCGGAATGTCCTACTGAACCGATTTTGTCCACGTTGAACGAAAAATAGCTTAGACCGCGCGAGAAGACACCGCGTGATGCGAGATGGAACGCACGCTGTCGTGAATTATGTCTCCACATCCTACGTGGATAAAATTTTGGGGCATAGATACGGAAGGCCCATGCACGCAGTAATTGGCCGGTGGCATTATATATTCATTTTCTCGAATATTTCTGGCATTTATAGAACTTTACACACTGGATTGCCCAGCCTGACCGACTCGCAAAAGGTAAAGGCTTTCAGAACACGAATCGGAGAAGAGCAAGAATTGCATTGATTTTATTTTAGACATTGGTAATGTGCACAATTTTGTCGATGCCCCTGTCACGTCGGCCAAGCAATTTCTACTGCACTAATTGTCCCATCATAGTCTCGTCCCAAACATGCTACTATCTCGTCCCGCGGGCACCACCGTTTATATTCGCCGAGCTGCAGGCCATATATAAGCCATTGACCCCCTTGTGATCAATACCACTACAAGAAACATCAAAACTAGTTATACACACAGATTGGACCGGAGCCATGAAACTCCTTCGCAAGGTACTGAACAGATAGCCTTTCGCAGACAAAGGGCATCGCGAAGTGTCGATGTTCCCGTACACAGTGCAAACTGTTTGGCTGCAGCGTTCATCTTCACCAGGACACATCCCGGCAGACACAGCCAGTTACCAACCACCAGTTATATATTCACTGCCACTCTTCACGCAACAACCACAATCACGTGACTATCAAACAAGGGAGTCCACCTCCTGCCCGGTCTTTCTCGCCGCGAGGAGGTTGCGTTAAGAAGGATACGTGCGGGTGCTCCATTGACGTCAACTGCAGCGTGTCTGTAGGCTCCGGATTGTAAGCCAGGCTTCGGCGCAACCTGCCGTTTTTGTCCTCGACGCCCGCACAGATCTGCGCACCTCTTGCGAAATTGTACCAGACTGCACTAAGCAAGCGTCCATACCTGTCACCTGAAAAGCCGCCCACCTGACTATACAACTTGTGGATCTATGGTCTGCACCATACATACTAATGAGATTTTACCGGACATAACCAAACATACAGGCATATATAACTTGCACTTACGAGGCGTTTTATGCCGCAAGGCAAACCTTTCAATAAAAACAAAATTTCATTTTCCACTCATTTCATATTCCCACTCGCGTAAACATTTCGACAGCTAGAATTGGTTCAGAAAAGCGCCGCGTGAAATTACTGCCTGATAATAAAGCACTGCTCGTAATATAATGGGAAGCTATGTCGAGCCGCAATTGAAATCCAGATGAGCCGATGCCTGCGCGAACATTCACATCGCGCAGTGAATCGCGCGAACACTTTGCGGGTGAATGCGAACCCTTTGATGAGGCGCACAAAAGGGGCCGCTTTTCAAGCGCGCGCCTGGCGCCATGCTGACGAGCGAGCTGCGCAGTGGGCATATAGGCGCCGGCTCGGCTCCACTTCCGCGTCTGATTGGTGCGCTGATTGATGTGGAACAAGACCGATGATTAGCACTGTGGTAGCGACACAAACGCGCTTTTTTTTTTCTCTGTTTACTATACAGTTAATGCTTTGAACGGCGTTTCTTTATTTCTGTGCACGACTGAAGAATGGTCGAAAGGCTTCTGGCGAGTCACGCGCACGCACGTGGATAAATATTGATTCATGTCTGCTCCATGAACGGCCTCAAGTCCAGATGGCATTCGTGCTGACATTGCAAACAGGAGTATCCAAATCCCCCCGCAGGGTCGCAGGAACGGTCTTTTTGTATCACGCTGCATTTTTAAAGAGCCTTGTTCACCTGCGGACCCTTTGTTTTGTTTTTAATAATTACGGTATACTTCTCGTTATAACCTTCCACATTTGTCTTGCTGCTTTCTGTTATGTACGTTCGCTTGAATGCACTTCAGTTAAGTTGCATACGTTATGGATAGCCCGCTGCATGTGTCTACGCAGTACATTGTTTATGACTGTGCTGGATTTTTCTACTGCGTTTGCCTATGTTTTTGGGAGGCACCTCTGTTTTCTGCCCTCGCAAGGGAAGCAGAGGCCTTTAGACGTCCCAATTTGCTGGGTAAGTATGTAATAATGACGGCAAAGAAGCGTAACGAATATCCGAAAGACGAAAACAGCGAGCACGCCTCGCTGTTATTTGCGTTCCAGAAGCATTTGTCCTGTGACGTTGATGATGTGACCGTAATTACATGAAATCTGTAAAGAAAACTGATTAGATCGTCTTCCTTTTCGGGTAGCTCGACGTTTAGCAGAAAAAGATGTCGCCCAGTTCGCACCTTCCTCTGAGCCCGGAACACCCACTTACAACCTGAGTGGAATAAATAAGTAAGGCAGATCCGTGTTTCCTGATGTCATGGTTTCAAATGGTATCACAGTCATAGAAAAGAACGGAAAAAAAGAAAGAAAGAGCATACACACAGCTGACGTCGGAAACAGAAGCGCATTGGATGTATTACGAAAAAAAAAATCATGGTGCTGGGTGATATCAATGTCCGCTGTCACAAGTTACCGCATAGCAACCCTGTAACAAGTTTTGACAACCACGATAAGTTCATATGCGAGAGCGACCTTCCGTCAAACCGCCGACAAAGGGTTATGTAATGCTAGAAGTTAGTCGCTCTGAAAATCGTGCGTTAGTAAGGTCACCTACTTAGCATGCGAAGCTCACGTATTTTCGGCAGGCCGTTCGATGTTTTTTCCCGAAGGCGCTGCAGAGCTGGAGGTGCTCGAAGCTCGGAATCGGGAGTGAAATTTGTGGCGATTCGACCATGTGCACAAAGTGCTCGCGGTAGCACACTTCTGACGCATGCCGTCCCGCACACTTAAGGGCACCAACTGCAGCCTCGACCCCTTCTCCCGCGCTATTCGATTTATCCTCGTTTTCCCAGCGCGTCACTTTAGTACTGTTCAAAATTTTAGAACGGTAGATACGTGACCAAAATAAGCTGGAGATTTTCAAGTAATTGTGAGCCCTACAGCGCAGAAACGTACCATGGCCCAAGTGCAGCGGCGTCCCTTCGGCCGTTACCGGCCTCCAGGGTAAAGAGAAAGCGACTGTGTGAGCCACCTGGCCGCCTTTTCATTTAATGGTTTGCAACCTGCTATGATCGATGGCAACCAAGTTTAAAATAGCGTATGATATTGTGGTCTCCCCACTGCGTTAGACGATTTAAGATGTGAGCCATATACCACAGCTGATCCCTCCCAAAAGTGCAACCTCAAACACCAGATTTCGAGGTTCGCCCCCTAGATATCGACAGTGATCAAATCCAACGTTAGTAGGTTCTTGCAATCATGAGGTCCACCATGAATGTAATACAGGCACACGTGCTGCTGAGAAAGACGCGCGCACCAGCGGAATAAACTGCAATTCGTGAGCACTCCCGTTGCAGTTATAGTATAATTACAATTTACTTAAGAGCACTGTTTCCTCGGCCCCCACGGTTTTATATAGAAGACAGACACACATCCACCTCGTATTTAGTCTGTGCACTGCGATTGCTCTGTTGTACCACCATCCACGAAATGTGAGGGATAGACTGTGGCCGCGCTGTTTATTATACACCCAATGGTACGGGTGGGAGTGCAGTGCAGTTCCACCGCACGGTAGCACTACCACCATGGCGGGGTACCTGTAGTGGTACCTCGTGTCAGCTAGCATTTTGAGCCGCTGTCTTGGATATGCTGCGCCTCTGATCTAAGATGCAGATGCTGTCATTTTAGGCCCTGCGGGCCTCCCAGAATGGATTTTATGGCTCATACGCCTCATTCTCACCCCCAATTCGCCCAGCAAGACTGTATTTCATAGACCTCTACTAGGAATGGAATTTCCTTCCAACTTTTTAATGCGTTTAGATTTCTGTGGGAACTAAGCGCGATTGTTTTAGACTGTTTAACCGTTTTCGTTGGCAGATCCAGGAGAAAGTGCAGTTTTACACAGCGGTAAAAACCGCGCGCTGCTACCGGTGGTAAGGGCAGCGTTCCCGCATTCTTCCCTCGTCACAGCTAGCGTTTTGAGTGGTTGTCCATTAGACGCTGCGGCTCTGGATGCAGGCGCTGTTTCTTTGCAACTAGAGACGGTTGCAGCCACTGCACGGGGTCCTGAAATGGCCCTTGGGAAAGCAGCGCTCGAAGTACCGGTTGGCGCCCGTGAGCGTCTAAGGGGATGCGCACGCGTAAAGCCGTGCAACCATGTTGCCAGAAATAACCACCTTCGAAAGCATGCTAAACGTATTCTTGGAAAGCAATCTTTGTTGGTTGTTCATAAATGTAGAGGTCTGAGCTTAACAAGAATGGCTTTAAATGGACTGTATTCTAATGTTCTTGCACAAGCAGCGAGGTGCCATTGCGAGCCACCGAGGAATCCTGTCGATTCCAGTTCGCTCATGATAATCGTGGCTGCTGACCCACGCAGGTTTTGTGCGGCATGTCTATGTTCGTCATGGAAAAACCGATTCGCGGAGCGCAAGGATATCCCGAAACAAAAAGACTTACCTGCTACGGCCTGCTACGTAGTCACCACACGTTATGCGCGACAGTAGATTTCCTTCGTTCGGCACATCACATTTTTTTTGCGTCCGAGCTTCCGTTGGAGATGAAAAAAAAAAAAAAGTCAGCCGTAATATTGAGGAGCCGCCTAGAATTTTGAAAAAATCACTGTCTTTTCTTTCGCTTGCGGTGAGCATTTTTTCGGTTTCTTGAGACACGACACGGCGGAAGCGTTGTGTGTTTTCCAGTAGCTCATCAATCTTTAGCGGGCGCGCAACCATGCGGTCGTTGCGACAGAGAGGATTGGTGCGGGATGCCGCAATTTTGCTTTTCCTTGCGCTATGGGGTTTGAAACTTTGTCCCCTCAAGTAATAAAAGAAAACCCAGGGCTCTCTTATCCTCGCCTTTCTCGTGTTCTTTTTTATGTATCTTTGTCTGCGGGCCGCTTTCAACAGCACACGCCTGAATTTTTTATGAGCTTCATTCTCCACATGTCTTCTTTTCGATCAGATTTCACAGACATCTACACAACATTGTTTCTTACTTTTGTTTCTTCTTTTTTTAAAGCCAAAAGATTATGATACTACTGGCAGGAATAGATAGCTGTGCTAAAACCGACAATCAAGTACTTTCGCTGCCCAGTAAAATATACCTTATATGTCGCCTTTAGGCAATGAAACAATGGACCAAAATCTACGCATGATGATTTAGGAAAACTCGTGTTAAATGACGCGCGTTCTTTAACAGGTATTAATTACATCGTTGCAGTGGACTGATATGTGTTCGTGTGCATATGTGTTGAATTGAATTAAATTCTGGGGTTTTACGTAGTGAAAACACGATTTGATTATGAGGCACGCCCTAGTGGGGGGTTCTGAATTAATTTTCACCATCAGGCAATCTTTGACGCGCCCCCAGTGCACGGAACACGGGTGTTATTGCATTTGGCCCCCACCTAAATGCAGCCGCCGCGGCTGAAATTTCATCCCACGACCTCGTGCTTAGCAGCGCAACGCCATAGCCGCTAAGCGCATATGTGTGTTGTGTGTGCGTGCGTATGTGCGTTTGTGTGCGTGCGTGTGTGTGTTCGTGCGCGTGTGTCTGTGCGTCTGTGTGTGTTTGCGTATGCGTGCGCGTGCGTGCGCGCGCGCGCGCGTGTGTGCGTGTACGTGTGCGTGCGTGCGTGTGTGTATGTGTCTGTGTGCGTGTGTGAGCATGTGTGATCGCAGATATTTCATACTTAGCATTATTTAATGCCGCAGAGTGGAACTCTTATTCTCCTACTTGAAGCTGCATGGCAGGCAGCGTCGCACTTGCGATTCAGAAACGAGAAATTTCCCTGGCCCCAGTGAGGCAAAGCGCAAAGCAGCACCGTCGCCTAATTTGGGGAGCGCCTGCACTGTCACGGTGAATAAGATGGAGGGGAACAATAATCCAGCCAGGCTGCGCCTGCCGGCGCCGGCGACGCGTCGCTATATTACCCCATGGTTTATACACGCTCGCTACCGGCAGGGATCAGGCAGCAAATACATATACGCGCGAGGAGTTCCGACGCACCGTGTCTTATGCCTCCGTCGGGGTCCTCCTCCGGCCGCACGCACGCTCACATTCAGGCCTCCAGCTTTCGTGTATTTCTGGGCTCGTATGAGAACCGCCTGCGCGCCAAGCATCAGCCAAGCAGCCTCGGCCATGTCGCCACCGTACACATCTTCATGTACATCCGTCCCTAGAATTCGAGTCACGTTCGTCAGAGACGCTGCCGCCTCGCGGATCCTACCACTGGGCTTGAGTCGCATACCTTTTGTTTCGCGAACGGTCGCCTCTTACATTCAGATGCAGTATTTGTAGGCTGCCGTGGAAGGAGGAATCAGTGAATCGCTTTCTGGCACGCCGGCGCCGATGGCGGTGGTGGGTCTCGGCACGCTACAGTGGGAGCGCGTGCTGGCGTGCGTGAGTGCATGCATTATTGTGGGGCGCCCGAGGGCGCAGCGCTGCATTGTACTGCAAAGGAGGTGGCGACGCGATTAAAGAGTAGATTCGCGGGCGGGCTCTGCGGTGATGATGTACGCGGCTGGCGCACCAATTTGCAGTCGCAGCGTCGCTTTTCTCGTTGTCGGTGTCAGTGGTCAGCATTCTACAGCTCGCGTTGCGACGCTGTTTGTCAGCCTGTGCAAGTCGCAAAAAAAAAAGTGTTAAAACGTGACGATACACACATCGTCGCTTGCTGGTGTAGGTGTGACTGTGTTGTGCATTCGCTTCTGTGACTGTGCCATGCAACCAGAAATCGCCTTCGCTGACAGAACTGCAACAGCAGCATAAGATATTTCTAACAGAAGGCTAATTAAATCTTTTACTTGCTGTCACCTTTGGATAGGGTTTTATCACGAAAGGAAGGACTTGTATTCCAATGTGATTACTCAACGATACCAATTATTACCAGCTATAATTAGCTAAAGCCGAGCCAAACCTCTTAACGACTAAATAAATACGCACAATTATTCGCGATAGCCAGTCGTCAGTTTTGGTGGCTTTGACATATTTGGAAGGTGAAGAGCGTACATTCTGCGGATTACTTAAGCCTGTTCACTGCTAACAAAGACCTACCTTACTAATTAATCCTAAATAAATCAGAATGACACTGACTACGTAAATTATGGAATAAAACAATTACCGTTCGACTTCGAACACGGTAACTCAAGATAATAATTGATGCGCATACAATTGCAAGACTGCTAGTAAATAAAAAAAAGCGCAACAAACTAGCGGACCTCCTTTACATTAAGTATATGAATAAAACGATTGCGGTAGAAACTTATCCGACAGTTATGCAGTGTCCTGCTGGGACAGTATGTTTTGACGGACACACTGGAAGATTAAAAAACAGTGGGTTGCTAACGGGCACCATGAATTGAGATATCTACAATAACGTAACAACGAGTCCTCAGTGCCAGCTCTTCAGAGCAAAATTTGGACCACTTTGTAGCGTTATTTTTTTGACGCTATGAGCCTCAAGTTGGCGGTACTGGAGAAAAAGAAAGGCAAGACAAATTGGTAGAACGCCCTTCCACTACAACAAGCCGTGGCTGTCTTGTGGCTATGGTGTTGGGCTGCTGAGCACATAGTCCCGGGATCGAATCCCGGCCACGGCGGCCGCATTTCCAAGGGGGCGATGTGCGAAAACACCCGTGTACTTAGGTTTAGGTGTACCTTAAGGAGCTCCACGTGGCCCAATCTTCCAGAGCCCCCTACTATACGGCCTGCCTCATAATTACATCGTGGTTTTGGCACGCGAAACCACATAATTTAATTTTAGAGAGGTATGGTTCTAACTTGTGTGTTCAAGCTAACTCACCCTGGCAGCGTCTGATACGTTGTTCACTTCTTCCAGCATCAACGTCACTGACTCTTCCTGACAGTGGCGCTGAGAGCATTAACGAAATCCGCCTTCAAGAATTATTCAACATTTTGTGGCTAACTGGACTAGTGGACAGAATGACCCGAGATGTAGAAAGGGGACAGCGGAACGTTATGTTGTATTTAATTGGACGCACACCCTTGAAGCTCTTGGAGTGTAATACTGCAGGTGAAAACGTGTAATAATAAGAGGAAGACATATATCGAGCCTCATGAAAGAAGGAAAGTTGGGCGGGGGGGAGTACATTGTGTTGCATTAGAATATAAGCACTTGTTTTTATTTAAATACAATACGAATTTCCGCGAAATGCTACGCGCCACGGAATACGGCAGTTGCAGATAGAAAGCTGTCAACCAGTGTATTTTAATGAAGTAGTTATACTTTAGCGATGAACTTCTACGGTGCCAGATGATGGCTTTAGCCCTCGAGCTGGAAACCCACTTTAGTAATATAGACGACTGCCTTCAGACTATTTAGTATATGTTTGCCCAGAGAGATATCAATCGAACATTTCCCTAAGGTTATAGTTATGGCATATTACGAAAGCGCACGTTTTCAATCTGGAAGTCGCGAGTTTTCCTTTACTTCTCTGAGAAGTCTAGAACAAGATTCCTTAAGTACATCTTGCCGGTGTGCGACTTGCCGCAAAATAAAAGGAAAAAAGTTAGTGTCTGTTCACACACGCGTTCCAATATTCAGAACGTCATTCGCCATTAGCGCTTCAGTAAACTTGCAGAATGGCGTCTCTTGAATAAATGAAGTATGGTAAATCTTATTGCATCTCTAAGTAGAAAGCCTGGAACATATCGCGTCTCGCACTTTCGCTTTCTTGACGGGAGGGCTAAATGTCAAAGTCCTCACACACACACACACACACACACACACACACACACACACACACACACACACACACACACACACACACACACACACACACACACACACACACACACACACACACACACACACACACACATATATATATATATATATATATATATATATATATATATATATAGAATAAAACGAAGTAAAAGGAAATAATAACAGATCGAACTGGAGATGTAGGAAAGCCCTTTGTTTGTATCATTGCGTGACATTTCACATTCAGGTGGTGAATTGCTGTTTCTTGATCAAAGTTTGAAAACGTTGCCACATCGTTCAATCAAGCTGAGAAGCTACTATTCCGGTGTCTTAGGTGGCAAAGTAGCTGAGATAGGATAAAGGTTCTAATTCCCGAGGTGCAGCTGAGAGCTAAAAGAATTTCGCAAATGCCCTCTTTGTCAGTAAGCCTCACTGAAGTACTTCAACACAAGTATGCAGACAAACTCTTCGTGCGTCAGACGTACGTGAGGTCATCAAACGTTCTAGATTTCGCAGACGGGTTGTCTGGTTTTTGCTCGTTTTCTCGATAGTTCTCCGAACAACTTTCGTTCTTGAATAGCGCAACGTCCAACGAGGGAAAAAAGAAAAGCTCTGGTATACTTAATGCATGTTGGTGTTAGGAAACCTTGCGGTGAATTGCTTTCCCTAAGGGAATTTGCACAGGCATCCGTGCCCGGCAATGTTGTCTATAAAGCCGTAGAACAGTACTACATTGCTCAAGCATAACCGCATTCAGATTAGACGATGTTGGATGAGCTTCCCAGGATTTTGGGATCTTAGTTGGTAGAGGAACGAAACAGAAATAAATTGTGGATTCATCGTACAAGCTCTACATGTCATCGTTTCGTGCATTATCAAAAGATTTTCTTATTTTGACTGTGCGGGCACCGATGAAATCTTGTCTGCAGCGGCTCAAAGTTAATAAAAAGCTTCAGATAGTATGCGCCATACCTTCACTAATAAGCTCTCACTACGTCTTGCTCGGCTGGCTGGGTCTTACTTGAAATACAGCAATCGCATGCGAGACGACGTTAGATAAGAACAAGACAAAAATTTCCCGATAATTTTCCTTTCAAAATACGTCGCGTTCTTGAGGTGGAATTTTCTGCAATTTTCGGCCTTTTATTGGAGGCTGGGGCTTAAAGGGTAGGTACATTTTTTGATTTCCCACATAGAAGCTCCAGGACAATCTGAGGACGTCTGGTGCATGCGATGGCGTTTTAGCCTGCCATTCTAGGTACGCACGCGTCTCCAGCATGACAGCCCTGTTGTAGCCACTGTACATTGCTCCTGTAGACCGCCTGTCCCAAGTGCCCTTCAACCGTACACCATAATAATAATGCAGCAGTTGAAATGTGCTGGGATATATCCGTGGAATGGTGTGTTCCTCCAGAAGTAATGCGGCAAAAGCGTTTCTCATTAAATAAATTAATTGACCTCTTCTTGATGAAAATTCGATGGAAAGAAGAGGTTTGTTTGTGCCATGGTCGACCAACCCTCCTATCTGTGTACCAGCGGAGACCATAAATCGTTGCTTTGTATTTTGCAGGAGCTACTGTAATATTTTGGAGCATCCTGCAAAGGGCACTTAGAAAATACATAACAATTACATTATACTCGACGTGTCTTTTACCTTTTACCAACCCTGGTTACCCTTCATAGGATTTGTTGATCTTGTTAGGTCTACATAACCTTTGCCAAAGTCATATCTGTGACCGACAAGCAGGCTGTCCTAGATCTACCAGGTAATTTTTTCGTGAAGCTATATCGTATGTACGTATTGTGTGTGTGTATGTGTGTGGCGCAAGAGTGGCCGAGAAAGAACATATTTTTATTCGTTATATGTGTTTGTCTGCCTGACTGTTGCCTACCGGTGTGGCACTTTCCTTGTTTGTGCGCCTAGTTACATACATTGAAGAAAAACTTGCACGACTGCTCAGTTGTTGAGACGTCCGGCACCCAAACGCACATTTTCTGAGGGGCATTAGCTTCATCCTAGGTGTTGGGCAATATTTCGTTAATTTCTTTTCACATGGTTAAGCGGAAGCTGGCGATGAAGAGGTAACTTGACGGCGGCAGCCTAATGGGAAGAAAGGACGTGCAACAGCGAACCTTGTTTCCAGCTCTTTAGTGGGGCCTTAGCGATAAGATAACGTGGCACAGTCATATAAGGGCAATACAGAGTTATTTAATTTCCTTTTATTTGGGCAAAAAATGCAATGTTTGCCCGCGAGGCAAGGCGAAAGGAGGCGTAATCCTCCTAACTAAAGCCTTTGCGTCGCTGGAGCTGCAGGCGTTGTGGTTTAAAAAAAAGATATAAGGAGAAGTCACAGCTGTATGCGTACTTCTAGTGAATCGTTGCCAGATGACGTTACAGGGGGTTTTGACATGACTGGTAAATCTCGTTTTCAGGCCATCTAGGCTATACTAGACTTTTAAGAAACTACGGGTCTGGACTCTGCAAGCTTTGAATAGACTTGCCTATTATGTGTTTTGCGTCTTCCATCGGTCGTCATCGACACCCATTATACTCTTCTTTCTTACACTCTCGGCCTTGTTCCAGCGTAGAGTAACTGGCTAGGAAAATGTGCCACAGGCCGACCTCTCTGCATTTCGTATTATGAAACTTATCTCTCTCTGTCTCTCTCTCTCTCAGCCACTAATTTCGGATCAATGACAGTTAAGTATGGTAAGCGTCGTTAGGTGAAGCCACAAGTGAGAAAAGCGGCCAGCGATCCTAGTCAGCAGAGAGAGAGAGACTGTAGATTCGTTGTCTATGCATACCTTACGGCATATTCACACTGAGCAACAACTTACGTTGGCGCCAATGGTGCCCACCAGCGCACGAACAGAGAAGTTCTGTGTCAAGTTCTGGCACAGTACGCCTGAGAAGTGTCAGAGGACCTGTTCTATACGATACTCGATGAAATATTTACCAACTGTAGGGAAACATCCTGTCATCCCAAGAACAATACGCTTGTGGATTCTTTCGGCGTTTGCCTCTGCTCTTGTTTTGCAGGTGAACACAAACATAATCACAAAAAAAGCATTAGCACAGGTCGCTACTCTGGTACTCTGGTAATAGCTACTCTGGTAACATATTTAGAGATGTAAATTGCGATGCTATCCAGCATATGATAGTTCGCATCAGTGCCACGAAACTCACAGCGGGCACCCATAACAAAAATTAAGGAAATAATAAAAAAAATGGGTCTTTTCGACTCTGCGACGAAGTTTTTTTTACAAAACAAAGCACAAGAATTAATACTGACGCCTTATAGCCCTCGCTTTAAGGTGTGTGATGCCAAATAACTGCTAAGCAAAAGAAAAGATGGCCGCTCGTTTTCGCCATCGCCATCGCTCGTTCTAGCTGCAAATGATGTCTATACTGGGCAAGAGTGTTTTGGCTGCCGTAGCTGTTCTGCAGCGCGACAGGATGTGTGGTGAAGAAGATGCTGACCAACATCTTGACCAACTACTGGGGAACACCTTGGCTGGTCGTTCAGCAGCACGTTCGCGTGGTGAAAAGCTCTTCGCGTGTTTCAGTACCTGCCATTGCAGAGCCTTGTCTGTTTCTCGAGTTCGTACTAACAAGGAAGAAACAGTCTTACTTCCAGGTTATCTTGCTTACTCTGCAACAGTGACCAGAACAGGAAACCTTGGAAAAAGTTCTCAATATCAGAGCCAGCGCCCGAAGGATACGCAAAATGCAACATATTCAGAATGAAACGTTGCACAAGCTGTATGAAACTGCTAACCATGCGTGCGGTCCATAAACACAAATTCTGGGCCTTATTGTTTTGCATGCATATATACTTTTTGGTTAATTCTGGTACCGCACGCCTCTCACATACGCTTGCTTTTATTTATTTTTTATTTTATTTTTGTCTGTTCACCTTCGCTAAGATTAGTTTCGTGCCCTTTCCTTATGGCTCGGCTCGCCCCAGAGTGGCTGCGCGTCAATAAGCACGGCAAGGCGTGACGTAATCCAATTTCCTCCTTAAAGTGGCCGCCGACTAGCCTAGGTGGTTCCTTAATCAGGTTACGGGTGACAGAGACTGCTAGTTTGCGCCTGCGTGAGCATCCCTTTCAACTTTCTTTGCTTTGTGTATATATTTACTTTTTTCCTTCACGGATTTCTCTCCGTTATGTGCGCCTTGATTCCGTTGCTTTCTTTTTTGGCGTCTGTTCTCGCTTCGATTTCTTGAAGGATGTCGGGGGTCTCCAAAGCGTTGCCCCGCCGTTTGTTCTGGCGCCAAAAGACGGCACGAGCGTTTCCGTATTTCCCACTCTCTCTCTCTCTCTCTCCCCAAGTTTGCATTGGGCCTTTATGTTTCTTCGATAGCGCGAAGCCCGATTCAGCTGCCGGTAATGGTGCATTCGCCTTGACAGCCTTTGGAACAAAAAGGAAACACCGGTAATTGTTTAACTGTGCGGTTAGAGAAATGTCGTGTGTTCGTATTGGAAGAAGGAAGAAAGCACAAACCGGTTGCGCGAACAAATGACGCTTAAGGACGAGCGAGAAGGTGAAGGCCTTTCATTTCGAAAAGAAAATAATAAAACAATTCCATTTGCTAAACAAAATTGCTGATGCTTCTGCTTCAGAGAAGGCAAAGAGGTAACTTACGTGCTGACTAAACAAATATAACCTAACTGAGAATTCCTCCCTCTACTCCAGCCCATCACTTTGCTTCTACCGAAAATAAAAAAGAATGTTAAATAAGTATAAAAGAAGAGACCAGTCATACAGATATTAATGGATGCATTACTTAATCCGTTCTTGCAAACGCCATACTCTTTCAGCTTCTTGTTCTTTTTCTTTTGTTATGGTTGTAACTTGAAGAATTGTTTTCAATATTTTTACTGGGGCGGGGGGGGGGGCGCACATGGTTTATGTTTTTTTCAGTTACCATTTCGAATATCGCGTTTTCCCAGATTCGATGTATATCATTTATGAATGTATTGTATTATTAAAAATTGGTTATTTCGAAAGAAATACACGTTTCCGCAAACTAAGCATCGTAATAGGCGCGGACGTCAGAAGTTTGGCTGTACTCGGCAGTACGAATCTTCCATTAAACAACCGCAGCTTCTTAGTGACCACGGTGTTATCCTGCTAAGCACGAGGTCGCAGCATCCAATCCCGGCCACGGCGGCTACATTTCGATGGGGGCGAAGTCCAAAAACTCCCGTATACCGTACATTGGGTACATGTTACAGAAACGTAGGTGTTTAAAATTAGTCTATGGCGTGCATCTACGGCGTGCATCATAATCACATCGTGTGTTTGGAACGTAAAACCCAAGAAGAGATTAATACACTTTCTTTACCTATTTGATAAATTAATTTAAGGGGCATGCTGTGAATGCAGAATTTAAGTCAGTCAGTATTCAAAGCATACGCCATTTACTTGAAATGTGTGCCTTACACCACTTTCAAAGCATGGGGAGTCAAAATGTGCCATAAAATTTATTGCTTTTCATGTTATATCTCCCCATGCTGAGTTTTTCTTTTCGTAGGACAAAAACAAGCTAATTAGAATCGTAAAGCATTTCGATACAAATTTATAGTAGTGTAATATTTATACAAAAAATTGTCCTTTTGAAATAGCACTGTTTGAGGCGCTTGGACACAAGAAAGCCTCAGCACAGTTACAGCAAATGTGTTTTGGAGACTTTGATACAAAAGAGTCGCGATGTCACCCAAATTTGACAAGGATTTACCACCACGGCGGCCGCCTTCGGATGGGGCCGCCTTCGGATGCAAACCCAAGTTTTCTTTTCTTTCTCTTCATTATTATTATTATTATTATTATTATTATTATTATTATTATTATTATTATTATTATTAGTAGTAGTAGTAGTAGTAGTAGTAGTAGTAGTAGTAGTAGTAGTAGTAGTAGTAGTAGTTTATCGATCTCTAGTTGCATGGTAAAGGAACATAGATTGTCAGAATTTATTTCATGGCCCGCCAGTACACCATCTGTCATAGCTATAGACAGCCTCTCTAAATCGTCCGCCCAGCATCTTCTTTACGTCGAACGGCGCTGGTTATGACGACATATGCGATTGTCATATCTTCTGAAGGCTGCAATGACAATCTACAAGGTAGAAACAAAAAACATATGAAAGTAATTTAGGTGCCCCGAAAAAAAAAAAAAACATGGCAACGCCCCAAAGGGAAAAATCTGGACGTTCTTTGGTAGCCCAGTCCTCAAGCTCGATAAGAATGACGATGCGACCATTCCTGTGCGACACCCCGGCATTCCTTGGCCAATGATGACCGACCCGTAAAAGAGGATGCGTCGTTTCGATTACGTAGCTCCACGACTGCTTTTTAGAAGCTGCCCTCTCATTTTCCTCTCTAGCACACAATTCGTAGCTCATCGGTTCCTATACGCTGCTCAATACATTGTGTTTCCTCCGCACGCACAAACGCAGCACGCACAAACGCACGCACAAACGCAGCTGCAGCGACGCTCGCGCGTCGCTGCAGCTCCGCTTACTGGTTGTTCCGCTTGTGTGAAACGACGAACGATGTCGCACCCTCGAGCTCTGCACCATTCCGAGCGTACGAAAACACCGTTTGTTGTGAAACTTGTCCCTGTTTTTCACCCTGTAACGAGCTCGCTCCAGGATAGATGCGCGCCTTGTGCCTTCAACTCCGAAGCGTTCGACAGTGCGACCCATTGGGTCGTCGGTTCGCAGCTTTGTGTCTGGTTTAAACTGAGACGGCAGCGCGGCCACGCTGCATTCCGGGGATCGTGAAACAATGGATCTGTAGCCGTCCTCGTCGGTGAAAAGGAAAAGGCTGCCACAGAGGAAGGAAACACGAACGGAATTTTTTCAATAACAACCGTCCTTGAGAGGCCGACCTAGCCTGGGCGATGCGGGAAGACGACGCAATACGAGTGAAGCCCTATTGCTTTTCATCCTCTAACTTGTATATCTTATGCGCTTCGCCATATCCGCTGGTCACGAATGGCACTTAAGCCAGAAGACGAACTGACGTTAAGAAAACGAAGAAGAAAATGCAGAGCTCCACAGAACAGCGGAAAACAAGAAGCCTAACGCGTTGGAATGGCAATTTTAAAGCAACAACGTTCCCCCCCGGGTGGCCAAACAAGTGTTCGGTCCAAATATATTCCGAACCGTGCTCGTGTTTCACGTCTGCAATAAACATTGCACAACAGGCTGGCTGGTCAGCCAACCAGCGTGGGCTCACGGTCCATCTGTCCTCGCGAACGCCCGCTGCCTTGCGTTGTCCCCATGCTTGTTTGTTCTGGTTTTGTTTTTCACTCGTTTGTTCACTTTCGTCCGTCTAAAGTTATCTTCGTCGGCTTCTTCAGAAGCGCATTGTCCCGGATGCAACTTGTTTCACTGTCTAGCCCGCGTCGCCAAACGAGAGAGGCAGGTGCAATGAAATACAAAGAAATAAAACGGGAGTAGGGAAGGTGGGGGGTGGACTAAGGACAATAAAAAAGGGAAGGAGTAAAATACTGGTGGAGCGGTCACTAAGCACGGCTAGAGAGCGCGTCAGTTGGGTCGATGCGGAGAAGGTGAAATCGAATTCCGGAAAATCGAAACGCTGCGCCAGTCGCTCTGTTCTGTCGCGGGTACGCCAAGCTGCGCTAGGCGCCGCCTCGCTGTAAGTTGGAGGCCGGGCACTTCGGGGTGAGCGAGAGCAGGCGGACACGCTGTGAGAGCACCCGTAGGCGCCTTCGGAGCCAGAAATTTGCTCCTTCGGGCTCGAATTTTGAGCGCCGCGTTGCCACCGACTTGAAGTAGAGATCACAAAGGCGACGAAGAAAAGAAAGCTCCCGCTCGCTCCCCTCACTCTACCTCCCCCTGTACTTCAAGAGACCTGAGTTTGGAACGGAAGAAAGTGAAAGTAAAGGGATCAAGAAATGAGTTTATATGTACGCACTTCTATCAACGCGCGTTGGTCGAAGCCGATTTAAGATAGCCACTTGGAGCACCTCCTCTGCAGACGCGAATCTAGCATTTGCGCTCTGGAATTTGTGAAGTGTGCAGTTCGATATTTGCGCCCGTTTGACCGTAAGCGCCTCGCTGTCTAATCCGTTTGTTTGAATCTTTCTGTTACCTTCTTTGCCGCCGTTTGTAGGTATGAAATCAAGACATGGAATGACGAAGAGAATATCTTGTCAACTCAATCACGCACTCTTGCATGCAATGAGCTGAGGTGTCTTACTGCTTTTGTCTAAGCGCGCCCTGATTACTCATCCCAAGTTGCATCACCTAAGTCTGCAGCGCGAACATAAAGTGCTTGTGAAGTGCTTGTCGACAAATAAAAAGTATCCTTACTTTCTTTCTAAGTTTCATATATATATATATATATATATATATATATATATATATATATATATATATATATATATATATATATATATATATATATATATATATATATATATATATATCCCACGTAATACAATTGACCATGGCTCTAGTGTCTTATGTAGAACGATCCAAATGTTCGATCTTCAGGTAAGACTCGACGATAGGCTTGAGATGAAATATATTAAGATTTCAACCAAACAAACGCATTATTTCAATTTGCAACTAATGAGTTGTGACAACGGCATCTTGATCTAGGTATCCTGTTTAATAAATAATAAATAAATAAATACGCAGTGTGTACGACTTCACATTCGAAGATAAAGCTTCAGAATCACAAATGTAGAAGAAAGCATAAAAAACCGGGTGTGTGGGCAGTCGTGGGCATCGCCACTATGCGTTTGAATAGTGAACCACGTTTTTTTTCTTTGTTTTGTTTTTAGTGAGTTGAGCATAGGCTAAACAGGATGAACGCGAAATCATGCGCGCTTACGAGACATTCAATAAATTACATTGACATTCTCATTCGAAAGCATCGTATACTTCCTATTACTTGCTTCGTCTTTACTGGTTCTTTTTCGGTCGCCTATACATCACCACTGGTTCTGCGTGAATATAGTGCGTTAGAATGTTCCTGGGAAGTATATGGAGATAATGAAGATTAAAATTAAATTATGAGGTTTTACGTGGCAAAACCACAATTTGGTTATGACACAGCGCAGGCGCCAAGAGGGACACGGAAAGGCAAGTTAGACAAACGAACAGCGCCCACTTTCAACAACAGATTCATTTCCAGTTCTCGCAGGCGTACTTATAGTCCTGAAAACGCCATAAAACACGTGTACATTGCTCAGAAAATATGCACGAAACCGGGAAAACCTTACCCAGACAATTTTGTGGCCATACTGATTATTTAGAAGAGTGTCCGTTTAACGTGAACAGAGATATTGGAGCTCTTTTACTGATGAAGAAAGTGATGGCTTACTAGCGCATTTGTTTGAACTTTTGTGCCATAACGCCAGACGGTTGTCGGATTTTTCGTCCCTTGAGTCATCTAAGGTTTTCGCCTTGAACAGAGGAGTTGTCGCGCCGTTCGCTGGTGACTTATTTCATTGTTTTCAGCAGTAATGATTCACATCAGTGATATTTAGTGCCCATGGTTTAAGCTTCTCAACTACGCTGCACGTGAATTAGCCAGTTTTGCAACCGTACCTCAAATATTTTACGAAGCTGGTGCAATGAAAATTGCAATAGTGATAGCGGACCTGTTTATTGTTTAAAATGCACGAATCCATCAAATCGCTCCACATCAAATTTTCTGCAGAAAGAAACATTTGGCTCCTAAAAGGGATACGGTGTTGCTGCGCAGTGCCTAGTTCTATTGACCAAGCAAGAAAGCGTATAACAGGTAATTAGAGCAGCACATTTGAGGCGTTTGATTTGTGGGTATCCCTGCGCCAACGGCAAAAGTCGCCTATGACAGAGACTCTGCATCATCACCTTATTGTTTGTCGCCAGGTTACTGTTGTCCTTCGCTCAAATCAAAGTATCCGTCAATAAACAACGGTGCTTGGTGACGGAATAAACTTATTTTTCTATTTCTGTCACCCATTTTAGGAAATGATAAATTGATTCTCCGTTGAGAACGTCATAAATTACGTTCGCCGAAGCTCACAAATCCTCACTGCCTCCAAATGATCCTGCAGTAAATACTACTATGCGAATGACGAATGTGGCAATAAAGAAAAAAAAAAGAAGAAAAAACAACAACGAATAGTGGCTGGCACTCTGCGACTACATTAACCTACTTTGCTCTCACATAACAAGGGGAAAAAAAGCGTATTTTCCCTTCAGCGTGCTTTGAGTCGGTCGTTTATCTGGTTCAGTATTGTGTATATGTCAGCAAACACTCGATGTTGGACGAAAGAAAAAAAAAGCTTCTATTTTTACACGTCTCCTCGGCCACTATGCTCGGTGGCATTCTTTTTAATAATTTGATGGCAGTCAGAAAAACACTTGTACTGTGACACGCAAAAGTTCGAAGACCACCTAATTTCTTCTTCTCATTCATCATCTTCTACTTCTTCTTTCTGACTACACCTTGAGTTGATGTGGAACTGGTACAACCTCGATCTGCGGCGTTCGGCCACTGTAGTACGCGGACAGAACCCCATGTTTCATGGTTGCATCTCGTGATATTTAATTTTTTTGTCATGGCGTAGTTCCTAAACACTTGCCCTCGGTGGCAACCACATGAGCCACTTTCTTTTCTGGTCACAACAAAGTCCTGATGACTCCTTTCTCCCAGGATTACCAGTGGTTACTTCACACTTGATATTCCGCTGCCCTACAGCGAAGTGATAACAAAACATTCGAAGGAAACCACATGGGCCACCTTTCTTTCTGGGCACAACAAATTCCTGATGACTCCTTTCTCCCAGGATTACCAGAGGTTACTTCACACTTGAAATTCCGCTGCCCTACAGCGAAGTGATAACAAAACATTTTTACACCATTGTTTTCAACTGTTTTTCAGATACTAGATACATTATTTGGTAAATCACCATTTCCACCGATACACACGCGCGCACACGGAGAAATACACGTGCCTGCAGACAGACAGACAGACAGACAGACAGACAGACAGACAGACAGACAGACAGACAGACAGACAGACAGACAGACAGACAGACAGACAGACAGACAGACAGACAGACGGACGGACGGACGGACACAGACAGACAGACAGACAGACAGACAGACAGACAGACAGACAGACAGACAGACAGCATCATCATCATCATCATCATCATCATCATCATCATCATCATCAGCCTGGTTACGCCCACTGCAGGGCAAAGGCCTCTCCATACTTCTCCAACAACCCCGGTCATGTACTAATTATGGCCATGTCGTCCCTGCAAACTTCTTAATCTCATCCGCTCACCTAACTTTCTGCCGCCCCCTGCTACGCTTCCCTTCCCTTGGAATCCAGTCCGTAA